>NW_028247614.1:0-164605 GCF_964263255.1 Lissotriton vulgaris
CTTTTGACTTTAAATGACGGTTGGATGTGAGTTATTACTTTTTCAACTAAAATAAGTGTGTTTAAAGTCATTTCTGTGCCTGAAATTGGTCAAAATTGAAGATTTTGAGTAAGCAAAACTCTGTAAAAATGGCAGTTTTGGTCACTGTGAGGGTTTAAAAAGTGGTTATTCAACATGAGGCCCGATCCAAATGACATTTTTTATCATTTTTGGTAGAGTCCAAAAAATCCATTTTCTGATGAAAAACGATGACCCCGGACCAGTCGAACGTTGAAAAAATGGTCAATATTGATGAAATTTTAACATTTAATCTTTTGACTTTAAATGACGGTTGGATGTGAGTTAATACTTTTTCAACTAAAATAAGTGTGTTTAAAGTCATTTCTGTGCCTGAAATTGGTCAAAATTGAAGATTTTGAGTAAGCAAAACTCTGTAAAAATGGCAGTTTTGGTCACTGTGAGGGTTTAAAAAGTGGTTATTCAACATGAGGCCCGATCAAAATGACATTTTGAATCATTTTTGGTAGAGTCCAAAAAATCAATTTTCTGATGAAAAACGATGACCCCGGACCAGTCGAACGTTGAAAAAATGGTCAATATTGATGAAATTTTAACATTTAATCTTTTGACTTTAAATGACGGTTGGATGTGAGTTATTACTTTTTCAACTAAAATAAGTGTGTTTAAAGTCATTTCTGTGCCTGAAATTGGTCAAAATTGAAGATTTTGAGTAAGCAAAACTCTGTAAAAATGGCAGTTTTGGTCACTGTGAGGGTTTAAAAAGTGGTTATTCAACATGAGGCCCGATCCAAATGACATTTTGAATCATTTTTGGTAGAGTCCAAAAAATCCATTTTCTGATGAAAAACGATGACCCCGGACCAGTCGAACGTTGAAAAAATGGTCAATATTGATGAAATGTTAACATTTAATCTTTTGACTTTAAATGACGGTTGGATGTGAGTTATTACTTTTTCAACTAAAATAAGTGTGTTTAAAGTCATTTCTGTGCCTGAAATTGGTCAAAATTGAAGATTTTGAGTAAGCAAAACTGTAAAAATGGCAGTTTTGGTCACTGTGAGGGTTTAAAAAGTGGTTATTCAACATGAGGCCTGATCCAAATGACATGTTGAATCATTTTTGGTAGAGTCCAAAAAATCCATTTTCTGATGAAAAACGATGACCCCGGACCAGTCGAACGTTGAAAAAATGGTCAATATTGATGAAATTTTAACATTTAATCTTTTGACTTTAAATGACGGTTGGATGTGAGTTATTACTTTTTCAACTAAAATAAGTGTGTTTAAAGTCATTTCTGTGCCTGAAATTGGTCAAAATTGAAGATTTTGAGTAAGCAAAACTGTAAAAATGGCAGTTTTGGTCACTGTGAGGGTTTAAAAAGTGGTTATTCAACATGAGGCCTGATCCAAATGACATGTTGAATCATTTTTGGTAGAGTCCAAAAAATCCATTTTCTGATGAAAAACGATGACCCCGGACCAGTCGAACGTTGAAAAAATGGTCAATATTGATGAAATTTTAACATTTAATCTTTTGACTTTAAATGACGGTTGGATGTGAGTTATTACTTTTTCAACTAAAATAAGTGTGTTTAAAGTCATTTCTGTGCCTGAAATTGGTCAAAATTGAAGATTTTGAGTAAGAAAAACTCTGTAAAAATGGCAGTTTTGGTCACTGTGAGGGTTTAAAAAGTGGTTATTCAACATGAGGCCCGATCCAAATGACATTTTGAATCATTTTTGGTAGAGTCCAAAAAATCAATTTTCTGATGAAAAACGATGACCCCGGACCAGTCGAACGTTGAAAAAATGGTCAATATTGATGAAATTTTAACATTTAATCTTTTGACTTTAAATGACGGTTGGATGTGAGTTATTACTTTTTCAACTAAAATAAGTGTGTTTAAAGTCATTTCTGTGCCTGAAATTGGTCAAATTTGAAGATTTTGAGTAAGCAAAACTCTGTAAAAATGGCAGTTTTGGTCACTGTGAGGGTTTAAAAAGTGGTTATTCAACATGAGGCCCGATCAAAATGACATTTTGAATCATTTTTGGTAGAGTCCAAAAAATCAATTTTCTGATGAAAAACGATGACCCCGGACCAGTCGAACGTTGAAAAAATGGTCAATATTGATGAAATTTTAACATTTAATCTTTTGACTTTAAATGACGGTTGGATGTGAGTTATTACTTTTTCAACTAAAATAAGTGTGTTTAAAGTCATTTCTGTGCCTGAAATTGGTCGAAATTGAAGATTTTGAGTAAGCAAAACTCTGTAAAAATGGCAGTTTTGGTCACTGTGAGGGTTTAAAAAGTGGTTATTCAACATGAGGCCCGATCCAAATGACATTTTGAATCATTTTTGGTAGAGTCCAAAAAATCCATTTTCTGATGAAAAACGATGACCCCGGACCAGTCGAACGTTGAAAAAATGGTCAATATTGATGAAATTTTAACATTTAATCTTTTGACTTTAAATGATGGTTGGATGTGAGTTATTACTTTTTCAACTAAAATAAGTGTGTTTAAAGTCATTTCTGTGCCTGAAATTGGTCAAAATTGAAGATTTTGAGTAAGCAAAACTCTGTAAAAATGGCAGTTTTGGTCACTGTGAGGGTTTAAAAAGTGGTTATTCAACATGAGGCCCGATCAAAATGACATTTTGAATCATTTTTGGTAGAGTCCAAAAAATCAATTTTCTGATGAAAAACGATGACCCCGGACCAGTCGAACGTTGAAAAAATGGTCAATATTGATGAAATTTTAACATTTAATCTTTTGACTTTAAATGACGGTTGGATGTGAGTTATTACTTTTTCAACTAAAATAAGTGTGTTTAAAGTCATTTCTGTGCCTGAAATTGGTCAAAATTGAAGATTTTGAGTAAGCAAAACTCTGTAAAAATGGCAGTTTTGGTCACTGTGAGGGTTTAAAAAGTGGTTATTCAACATGAGGCCCGATCCAAATGACATTTTTTATCATTTTTGGTAGAGTCCAAAAAATCCATTTTCTGATGAAAAACGATGACCCCGGACCAGTCGAACGTTGAAAAAATGGTCAATATTGATGAAATTTTAACATTTAATCTTTTGACTTTAAATGACGGTTGGATGTGAGTTAATACTTTTTCAACTAAAATAAGTGTGTTTAAAGTCATTTCTGTGCCTGAAATTGGTCAAAATTGAAGATTTTGAGTAAGCAAAACTCTGTAAAAATGGCAGTTTTGGTCACTGTGAGGGTTTAAAAAGTGGTTATTCAACATGAGGCCCGATCAAAATGACATTTTGAATCATTTTTGGTAGAGTCCAAAAAATCAATTTTCTGATGAAAAACGATGACCCCGGACCAGTCGAACGTTGAAAAAATGGTCAATATTGATGAAATTTTAACATTTAATCTTTTGACTTTAAATGACGGTTGGATGTGAGTTATTACTTTTTCAACTACAATAAGTGTGTTTAAAGTCATTTCTGTGCCTGAAATTGGTCAAAATTGAAGATTTTGAGTAAGCAAAACTCTGTAAAAATGGCAGTTTTGGTCACTGTGAGGGTTTAAAAAGTGGTTATTCAACATGAGGCCCGATCCAAATGACATTTTGAATAATTTTTGGTAGAGTCCAAAAAATCCATTTTCTGATGAAAAACGATGACCCTGGACCAGTCGAACGTTGAAAAAATGGTCAATATTGATGACATTTTAACATTTAATCTTTTGACTTTAAATGACGGTTGGATGTGAGTTATTACTTTTTCAACTAAAATAAGTGTGTTTAAAGTCATTTCTGTGCCTGAAATTGGTCAAAATTGAAGATTTTGAGTAAGCAAACTCTGTAAAAATGGCAGTTTTGGTCACTGTGAGGGTTTGAAAAGTGGTTATTCAACATGAGGCCCGATCAAAATGACATTTTGAATCATTTTTGGTAGAGTCCAAAAAATCAATTTTCTGATGAAAAACGATGACCCCGGACCAGTCGAACGTTGAAAAAATGGTCAATATTGATGAAATTTTAACATTTAATCTTTTGACTTTAAATGACGGTTGGATGTGAGTTATTACTTTTTCAACTAAAATAAGTGTGTTTAAAGTCATTTCTGTGCCTGAAATTGGTCAAAATTGAAGATTTTGAGTAAGCAAAACTCTGTAAAAATGGCAATTTTGGTCACTGTGAGGGTTTAAAAAGTGGTTATTCAACATGAGGCCCGATCCAAATGACATTTTGAATCATTTTTGGTAGAGTCCAAAAAATCAATTTTCTGATGAAAAACGATGACCCCGGACCAGTCGAACGTTGAAAAAATGGTCAATATTGATGAAATTTTAACATTTAATCTTTTGACTTTAAATGACGATTGGATGTGAGTTATTACTTTTTCAACTAAAATAAGTGTGTTTAAAGTCATTTCTGTGCCTGAAATTGGTCAAAATTGAAGATTTTGAGTAAGCAAAACTCTGTAAAAATGGCAGTTTTGGTCACTGTGAGGGTTTAAAAAGTGGTTATTCAACATGAGGCCCGATCCAAATGACATTTTGAATCATTTTTGGTAGAGTCCAAAAAATCAATTTTCTGATGAAAAACGATGACCCCGGACCAGTCGAACGTTGAAAAAATGGTCAATATTGATGAAATTTTAACATTTAATCTTTTGACTTTAAATGACGGTTGGATGTGAGTTATTACTTTTTCAACTAAAATAAGTGTGTTTAAAGTCATTTCTGTGCCTGAAATTGGTCAAAATTGAATATTTTGAGTAAGCAAAACTCTGTAAAAATGGCAATTTTGGTCACTGTGACGGTTTAAAAAGTGGTTATTCAACATGAGGCCCGATCCAAATGACATTTTGAATCATTTTTGGTAGAGTCCAAAAAATCAATTTTCTGATGAAAAACGATGACCCCGGACCAGTCGAACGTTGAAAAAATGGTCAATATTGATGAAATTTTAACATTTAATCTTTTGACTTTAAATGACGGTTGGATGTGAGTTATTACTTTTTCAACTAAAATAAGTGTGTTTAAAGTCATTTCTGTGCCTGAAATTGGTCAAAATTGAAGATTTTGAGTAAGCAAAACTCTGTAAAAATGGCAATTTTGGTCACTGTGAGGGTTTAAAAAGTGGTTATTCAACATGAGGCCCGATCCAAATGACATTTTGAATCATTTTTGGTAGAGTCCAAAAAATCAATTTTCTGATGAAAAACGATGACCCCGGACCAGTCGAACTTTGAAAAAATGGTCAATATTGATGAAATTTTAACATTTAATCTTTTGACTTTAAATGACGGTTGGATGTGAGTTATTACTTTTTCAACTAAAATAAGTGTGTTTAAAGTCATTTCTGTGCCTGAAATTGGTCAAAATTGAAGATTTTGAGTAAGCAAAACTCTGTAAAAATGGCAGTTTTGGTCACTGTGAGGGTTTAAAAAGTGGTTATTCAACATGAGGCCCGATCCAAATGACATTTTGAATCATTTTTGGTAGAGTCCAAAAAATCCATTTTCTGATGAAAAACGATGACCCCGGACCAGTCGAACGTTGAAAAAATGGTCAAAATTGATGAAATTTTAACATTTAATCTTTTGACTTTAAATGACGGTTGGATGTGAGTTATTACTTTTTCAACTAAAATAAGTGTGTTTAAAGTCATTTCTGTGCCTGAAATTGGTCAAAATTGAAGATTTTGAGTAAGCAAAACTCTGTAAAAATGGCAGTTTTGGTCACTGTGAGGGTTTAAAAAGTGGTTATTCAACATGAGGCCCGATCCAAATGACATTTTGAATCATTTTTGGTAGAGTCCAAAAAATCCATTTTCTGATGAAAAACGATGACCCCGGACCAGTCGAACGTTGAAAAAATGGTCAATATTGATGAAATTTTAACATTTAATCTTTTGACTTTAAATGACGGTTGGATGTGAGTTATTACTTTTTCAACTAAAATAAGTGTGTTTAAAGTCATTTCTGTGCCTGAAATTGGTCAAAATTGAAGATTTTGAGTAAGCAAAACTCTGTAAAAATGGCAGTTTTGGTCACTGTGAGGGTTTAAAAAGTGGTTATTCAACATGAGGCCCGATCAAAATGACATTTTGAATCATTTTTGGTAGAGTCCAAAAAATCAATTTTCTGATGAAAAACGATGAGCCCGGACCAGTCGAACGTTGAAAAAATGGTCAATATTGATGAAATTTTAACATTTAATCTTTTGACTTTAAATGACGGTTGGATGTGAGTTATTACTTTTTCAACTAAAATAAGTGTGTTTAAAGTCATTTCTGTGCCTGAAATTGGTCAAAATTGAAGATTTTGAGTAAGCAAAACTCTGTAAAAATGGCAGTTTTGGTCACTGTGAGGGTTTAAAAAGTGGTTATTCAACATGAGGCCCGATCCAAATGACATTTTTTATCATTTTTGGTAGAGTCCAAAAAATCCATTTTCTGATGAAAAACGATGACCCCGGACCAGTCGAACGTTGAAAAAATGGTCAATATTGATGAAATTTTAACATTTAATCTTTTGACTTTAAATGACGGTTGGATGTGAGTTAATACTTTTTCAACTAAAATAAGTGTGTTTAAAGTCATTTCTGTGCCTGAAATTGGTCAAAATTGAAGATTTTGAGTAAGCAAAACTCTGTAAAAATGGCAGTTTTGGTCACTGTGAGGGTTTAAAAAGTGGTTATTCAACATGAGGCCCGATCAAAATGACATTTTGAATCATTTTTGGTAGAGTCCAAAAAATCAATTTTCTGATGAAAAACGATGACCCCGGACCAGTCGAACGTTGAAAAAATGGTCAATATTGATGAAATTTTAACATTTAATCTTTTGACTTTAAATGACGGTTGGATGTGAGTTATTACTTTTTCAACTAAAATAAGTGTGTTTAAAGTCATTTCTGTGCCTGAAATTGTCAAAATTGAAGATTTTGAGTAAGCAAAACTCTGTAAAAATGGCAGTTTTGGTCACTGTGAGGGTTTAAAAAGTGGTTATTCAACATGAGGCCCGATCCAAATGACATTTTGAATCATTTTTGGTAGAGTCCAAAAAATCCATTTTCTGATGAAAAACGATGACCCCGGACCAGTCGAACGTTGAAAAAATGGTCAATATTGATGAAATGTTAACATTTAATCTTTTGACTTTAAATGACGGTTGGATGTGAGTTATTACTTTTTCAACTAAAATAAGTGTGTTTAAAGTCATTTCTGTGCCTGAAATTGGTCAAAATTGAAGATTTTGAGTAAGCAAAACTGTAAAAATGGCAGTTTTGGTCACTGTGAGGGTTTAAAAAGTGGTTATTCAACATGAGGCCTGATCCAAATGACATGTTGAATCATTTTTGGTAGAGTCCAAAAAATCCATTTTCTGATGAAAAACGATGACCCCGGACCAGTCGAACGTTGAAAAAATGGTCAATATTGATGAAATTTTAACATTTAATCTTTTGACTTTAAATGACGGTTGGATGTGAGTTATTACTTTTTCAACTAAAATAAGTGTGTTTAAAGTCATTTCTGTGCCTGAAATTGGTCAAAATTGAAGATTTTGAGTAAGCAAAACTGTAAAAATGGCAGTTTTGGTCACTGTGAGGGTTTAAAAAGTGGTTATTCAACATGAGGCCTGATCCAAATGACATGTTGAATCATTTTTGGTAGAGTCCAAAAAATCCATTTTCTGATGAAAAACGATGACCCCGGACCAGTCGAACGTTGAAAAAATGGTCAATATTGATGAAATTTTTACATTTAATCTTTTGACTTTAAATGACGGTTGGATGTGAGTTATTACTTTTTCAACTAAAATAAGTGTGTTTAAAGTCATTTCTGTGCCTGAAATTGGTCAAAATTGAAGATTTTGAGTAAGAAAAACTCTGTAAAAATGGCAGTTTTGGTCACTTTGAGGGTTTAAAAAGTGGTTATTCAACATGAGGCCCGATCAAAATGACATTTTGAATCATTTTTGGTAGAGTCCAAAAAATCAATTTTCTGATGAAAAACGATGACCCCGGACCAGTCGAACGTTGAAAAAATGGTCAATATTGATGAAATTTTAACATTTAATCTTTTGACTTTAAATGACGGTTGGATGTGAGTTATTACTTTTTCAACTAAAATAAGTGTGTTTAAAGTCATTTCTGTGCCTGAAATTGGTCAAAATTGAAGATTTTGAGTAAGCAAAACTCTGTAAAAATGGCAGTTTTGGTCACTGTGAGGGTTTAAAAAGTGGTTATTCAACATGAGGCCCGATCCAAATGACATTTTTTATCATTTTTGGTAGAGTCCAAAAAATCCATTTTCTGATGAAAAACGATGACCCCGGACCAGTCGAACGTTGAAAAAATTGTCAATATTGATGAAATTTTAACATTTAATCTTTTGACTTTAAATGACGGTTGGATGTGAGTTAATACTTTTTCAACTAAAATAAGTGTGTTTAAAGTCATTTCTGTGCCTGAAATTGGTCAAAATTGAAGATTTTGAGTAAGCAAAACTCTGTAAAAATGGCAGTTTTGGTCACTGTGAGGGTTTAAAAAGTGGTTATTCAACATGAGGCCCGATCAAAATGACATTTCGAATCATTTTTGGTAGAGTCCAAAAAATCCATTTTCTGATGAAAAACGATGACCCCGGACCAGTCGAACGTTGAAAAAATGGTCAATATTGATGAAATTTTAACATTTAATCTTTTGACTTTAAATGACGGTTGGATGTGAGTTATTACTTTTTCAACTAAAATAAGTGTGTTTAAAGTCATTTCTGTGCCTGAAATTGGTCAAAATTGAAGATTTTGAGTAAGCAAAACTCTGTAAAAATGGCAGTTTTGGTCACTGTGAGGGTTTAAAAAGTGGTTATTCAACATGAGGCCCGATCCAAATGACATTTTGAATCATTTTTGGTAGAGTCCAAAAAATCAATTTTCTGATGAAAAACGATGACCCCGGACCAGTCGAACGTTGAAAAAATGGTCAATATTGATGAAATTTTAACATTTAATCTTTTGACTTTAAATGACGGTTGGATGTGAGTTATTACTTTTTCAACTAAAATAAGTGTGTTTAAAGTCATTTCTGTGCCTGAAATTGGTCAAAATTGAAGATTTTGAGTAAGCAAAACTCTGTAAAAATGGCAGTTTTGGTCACTGTGAGGGTTTAAAAAGTGGTTATTCAACATGAGGCCCGATCCAAATGACATTTTGAATCATTTTTGGTAGAGTCCAAAAAATCAATTTTCTGATGAAAAACGATGACCCCGGACCAGTCGAACGTTGAAAAAATGGTCAATATTGATGAAATTTTAACATTTAATCTTTTGACTTTAAATGACGGTTGGATGTGAGTTATTACTTTTTCAACTAAAATAAGTGTGTTTAAAGTCATTTCTGTGCCTGAAATTGGTCAAAATTGAAGATTTTGAGTAAGCAAAACTCTGTAAAAATGGCAGTTTTGGTCACTGTGAGGATTTAAAAAGTGGTTATTCAACATGAGGCCCGATCAAAATGACATTTTGAATCATTTTTGGTAGAGTCCAATAAATCAATTTTCTGATGAAAAACGATGACCCCGGACCAGTCGAACATTGAAAAAATGGTCAATATTGATGAAATTTTAACATTTAATCTTTTGACTTTAAATGACGGTTGGATGTGAGTTATTACTTTTTCAACTAAAATAAGTGTGTTTAAAGTCATTTCTGTGCCTGAAATTGGTCAAAATTGAAGATTTTGAGTAAGCAAAACTCTGTAAAAATGGCAGTTTTGGTCACTGTGAGGGTTTAAAAAGTGGTTATTCAACATGAGGCCCGATCCAAATGACATTTTGAATCATTTTTGGTAGAGTCCAAAAAATCCATTTTCTGATGAAAAACGATGACCCCGGACCAGTCGAACGTTGAAAAAATGGTCAATATTGATGAAATTTTAACATTTAATCTTTTGACTTTAAATGACGGTTGGATGTGAGTTATTACTTTTTCAACTAAAATAAGTGTGTTTAAAGTCATTTCTGTGCCTGAAATTGGTCAAAATTGAAGATTTTGAGTAAGCAAAACTCTGTAAAAATGGCAGTTTTGGTCACTGTGAGGGTTTAAAAAGTGGTTATTCAACATGAGGCCCGATCAAAATGACATTTTGAATCATTTTTGGTAGAGTCAAAAAAATCAATTTTCTGATGAAAAACGATGAGCCCGGACCAGTCGAACGTTGAAAAAATGGTCAATATTGATGAAATTTTAACATTTAATCTTTTGACTTTAAATGACGGTTGGATGTGAGTTATTACTTTTTCAACTAAAATAAGTGTGTTTAAAGTCATTTCTGTGCCTGAAATTGGTCAAAATTGAAGATTTTGAGTAAGCAAAACTCTGTAAAAATGGCAGTTTTGGTCACTGTGAGGGTTTAAAAAGTGGTTATTCAACATGAGGCCCGATCCAAATGACATTTTTTATCATTTTTGGTAGAGTCCAAAAAATCCATTTTCTGATGAAAAACGATGACCCCGGACCAGTCGAACGTTGAAAAAATGGTCAATATTGATGAAATTTTAACATTTAATCTTTTGACTTTAAATGACGGTTGGATGTGAGTTAATACTTTTTCAACTAAAATAAGTGTGTTTAAAGTCATTTCTGTGCCTGAAATTGGTCAAAATTGAAGATTTTGAGTAAGCAAAACTCTGTAAAAATGGCAGTTTTGGTCACTGTGAGGGTTTAAAAAGTGGTTATTCAACATGAGGCCCGATCAAAATGACATTTTGAATCATTTTTGGTAGAGTCCAAAAAATCAATTTTCTGATGAAAAACGATGACCCCGGACCAGTCGAACGTTGAAAAAATGGTCAATATTGATGAAATTTTAACATTTAATCTTTTGACTTTAAATGACGGTTGGATGTGAGTTATTACTTTTTCAACTAAAATAAGTGTGTTTAAAGTCATTTCTGTGCCTGAAATTGGTCAAAATTGAAGATTTTGAGTAAGCAAAACTCTGTAAAAATGGCAGTTTTGGTCACTGTGAGGGTTTAAAAAGTGGTTATTCAACATGAGGCCCGATCCAAATGACATTTTGAATCATTTTTGGTAGAGTCCAAAAAATCCATTTTCTGATGAAAAACGATGACCCCGGACCAGTCGAACGTTGAAAAAATGGTCAATATTGATGAAATGTTAACATTTAATCTTTTGACTTTAAATGACGGTTGGATGTGAGTTATTACTTTTTCAACTAAAATAAGTGTGTTTAAAGTCATTTCTGTGCCTGAAATTGGTCAAAATTGAAGATTTTGAGTAAGCAAAACTGTAAAAATGGCAGTTTTGGTCACTGTGAGGGTTTAAAAAGTGGTTATTCAACATGAGGCCTGATCCAAATGACATGTTAAATCATTTTTGGTAGAGTCCAAAAAATCCATTTTCTGATGAAAAACGATGACCCCGGACCAGTCGAACGTTGAAAAAATGGTCAATATTGATGAAATTTTAACATTTAATCTTTTGACTTTAAATGACGGTTGGATGTGAGTTATTACTTTTTCAACTAAAATAAGTGTGTTTAAAGTCATTTCTGTGCCTGAAATTGGTCAAAATTGAAGATTTTGAGTAAGCAAAACTGTAAAAATGGCAGTTTTGGTCACTGTGAGGGTTTAAAAAGTGGTTATTCAACATGAGGCCTGATCCAAATGACATGTTGAATCATTTTTGGTAGAGTCCAAAAAATCCATTTTCTGATGAAAAACGATGACCCCGGACCAGTCGAACGTTGAAAAAATGGTCAATATTGATGAAATTTTAACATTTAATCTTTTGACTTTAAATGACGGTTGGATGTGAGTTATTACTTTTTCAACTAAAATAAGTGTGTTTAAAGTCATTTCTGTGCCTGAAATTGGTCAAAATTGAAGATTTTGAGTAAGAAAAACTCTGTAAAAATGGCAGTTTTGGTCACTGTGAGGGTTTAAAAAGTGGTTATTCAACATGAGGCCCGATCCAAATGACATTTTGAATCATTTTTGGTAGAGTCCAAAAAATCAATTTTCTGATGAAAAACGATGACCCCGGACCAGTCGAACGTTGAAAAAATGGTCAATATTGATGAAATTTTAACATTTAATCTTTTGACTTTAAATGACGGTTGGATGTGAGTTATTACTTTTTCAACTAAAATAAGTGTGTTTAAAGTCATTTCTGTGCCTGAAATTGGTCAAATTTGAAGATTTTGAGTAAGCAAAACTCTGTAAAAATGGCAGTTTTGGTCACTGTGAGGGTTTAAAAAGTGGTTATTCAACATGAGGCCCGATCAAAATGACATTTTGAATCATTTTTGGTAGAGTCCAAAAAATCAATTTTCTGATGAAAAACGATGACCCCGGACCAGTCGAACGTTGAAAAAATGGTCAATATTGATGAAATTTTAACATTTAATCTTTTGACTTTAAATGACGGTTGGATGTGAGTTATTACTTTTTCAACTAAAATAAGTGTGTTTAAAGTCATTTCTGTGCCTGAAATTGGTCGAAATTGAAGATTTTGAGTAAGCAAAACTCTGTAAAAATGGCAGTTTTGGTCACTGTGAGGGTTTAAAAAGTGGTTATTCAACATGAGGCCCGATCCAAATGACATTTTGAATCATTTTTGGTAGAGTCCAAAAAATCCATTTTCTGATGAAAAACGATGACCCCGGACCAGTCGAACGTTGAAAAAATGGTCAATATTGATGAAATTTTAACATTTAATCTTTTGACTTTAAATGACGGTTGGATGTGAGTTATTACTTTTTCAACTAAAATAAGTGTGTTTAAAGTCATTTCTGTGCCTGAAATTGGTCAAAATTGAAGATTTTGAGTAAGCAAAACTCTGTAAAAATGGCAGTTTTGGTCACTGTGAGGGTTTAAAAAGTGGTTATTCAACATGAGGCCCGATCAAAATGACATTTTGAATCATTTTTGGTAGAGTCCAAAAAATCAATTTTCTGATGAAAAACGATGACCCCGGACCAGTCGAACGTTGAAAAAATGGTCAATATTGATGAAATTTTAACATTTAATCTTTTGACTTTAAATGACGGTTGGATGTGAGTTATTACTTTTTCAACTAAAATAAGTGTGTTTAAAGTCATTTCTGTGCCTGAAATTGGTCAAAATTGAAGATTTTGAGTAAGCAAAACTCTGTAAAAATGGCAGTTTTGGTCACTGTGAGGGTTTAAAAAGTGGTTATTCAACATGAGGCCCGATCCAAATGACATTTTTTATCATTTTTGGTAGAGTCCAAAAAATCCATTTTCTGATGAAAAACGATGACCCCGGACCAGTCGAACGTTGAAAAAATGGTCAATATTGATGAAATTTTAACATTTAATCTTTTGACTTTAAATGACGGTTGGATGTGAGTTAATACTTTTTCAACTAAAATAAGTGTGTTTAAAGTCATTTCTGTGCCTGAAATTGGTCAAAATTGAAGATTTTGAGTAAGCAAAACTCTGTAAAAATGGCAGTTTTGGTCACTGTGAGGGTTTAAAAAGTGGTTATTCAACATGAGGCCCGATCAAAATGACATTTTGAATCATTTTTGGTAGAGTCCAAAAAATCAATTTTCTGATGAAAAACGATGACCCCGGACCAGTCGAACGTTGAAAAAATGGTCAATATTGATGAAATTTTAACATTTAATCTTTTGACTTTAAATGACGGTTGGATGTGAGTTATTACTTTTTCAACTACAATAAGTGTGTTTAAAGTCATTTCTGTGCCTGAAATTGGTCAAAATTGAAGATTTTGAGTAAGCAAAACTCTGTCAAAATGGCAGTTTTGGTCACTGTGAGGGTTTAAAAAGTGGTTATTCAACATGAGGCCCGATCCAAATGACATTTTGAATAATTTTTGGTAGAGTCCAAAAAATCCATTTTCTGATGAAAAACGATGACCCTGGACCAGTCGATCGTTGAAAAAATGGTCAATATTGATGACATTTTAACATTTAATCTTTTGACTTTAAATGACGGTTGGATGTGAGTTATTACTTTTTCAACTAAAATAAGTGTGTTTAAAGTCATTTCTGTGCCTGAAATTGGTCAAAATTGAAGATTTTGAGTAAGCAAACTCTGTAAAAATGGCAGTTTTGGTCACTGTGAGGGTTTGAAAAGTGGTTATTCAACATGAGGCCCGATCAAAATGACATTTTGAATCATTTTTGGTAGAGTCCAAAAAATCAATTTTCTGATGAAAAACGATGACCCCGGACCAGTCGAACGTTGAAAAAATGGTCAATATTGATGAAATTTTAACATTTAATCTTTTGACTTTAAATGACGGTTGGATGTGAGTTATTACTTTTTCAACTAAAATAAGTGTGTTTAAAGTCATTTCTGTGCCTGAAATTGGTCAAAATTGAAGATTTTGAGTAAGCAAAACTCTGTAAAAATGGCAATTTTGGTCACTGTGAGGGTTTAAAAAGGGGTTATTCAACATGAGGCCCGATCCAAATGACATTTTGAATCATTTTTGGTAGAGTCCAAAAAATCAATTTTCTGATGAAAAACGATGACCCCGGACCAGTCGAACGTTGAAAAAATGGTCAATATTGATGAAATTTTAACATTTAATCTTTTGACTTTAAATGACGATTGGATGTGAGTTATTACTTTTTCAACTAAAATAAGTGTGTTTAAAGTCATTTCTGTGCCTGAAATTGGTCAAAATTGAAGATTTTGAGTAAGCAAAACTCTGTAAAAATGGCAGTTTTGGTCACTGTGAGGGTTTAAAAAGTGGTTATTCAACATGAGGCCCGATCCAAATGACATTTTGAATCATTTTTGGTAGAGTCCAAAAAATCAATTTTCTGATGAAAAACGATGACCCCGGACCAGTCGAACGTTGAAAAAATGGTCAATATTGATGAAATTTTAACATTTAATCTTTTGACTTTAAATGACGGTTGGATGTGAGTTATTACTTTTTCAACTAAAATAAGTGTGTTTAAAGTCATTTCTGTGCCTGAAATTGGTCAAAATTGAATATTTTGAGTAAGCAAAACTCTGTAAAAATGGCAATTTTGGTCACTGTGACGGTTTAAAAAGTGGTTATTCAACATGAGGCCCGATCCAAATGACATTTTGAATCATTTTTGGTAGAGTCCAAAAAATCAATTTTCTGATGAAAAACGATGACCCCGGACCAGTCGAACGTTGAAAAAATGGTCAATATTGATGAAATTTTAACATTTAATCTTTTGACTTTAAATGACGGTTGGATGTGAGTTATTACTTTTTCAACTAAAATAAGTGTGTTTAAAGTCATTTCTGTGCCTGAAATTGGTCAAAATTGAAGATTTTGAGTAAGCAAAACTCTGTAAAAATGGCAATTTTGGTCACTGTGAGGGTTTAAAAAGTGGTTATTCAACATGAGGCCCGATCCAAATGACATTTTGAATCATTTTTGGTAGAGTCCAAAAAATCAATTTTCTGATGAAAAACGATGACCCCGGACCAGTCGAACTTTGAAAAAATGGTCAATATTGATGAAATTTTAACATTTAATCTTTTGACTTTAAATGACGGTTGGATGTGAGTTATTACTTTTTCAACTAAAATAAGTGTGTTTAAAGTCATTTCTGTGCCTGAAATTGGTCAAAATTGAAGATTTTGAGTAAGCAAAACTCTGTAAAAATGGCAGTTTTGGTCACTGTGAGGGTTTAAAAAGTGGTTATTCAACATGAGGCCCGATCCAAATGACATTTTGAATCATTTTTGGTAGAGTCCAAAAAATCCATTTTCTGATGAAAAACGATGACCCCGGACCAGTCGAACGTTGAAAAAATGGTCAAAATTGATGAAATTTTAACATTTAATCTTTTGACTTTAAATGACGGTTGGATGTGAGTTATTACTTTTTCAACTAAAAGAAGTGTGTTTAAAGTCATTTCTGTGCCTGAAATTGGTCAAAATTGAAGATTTTGAGTAAGCAAAACTCTGTAAAAATGGCAGTTTTGGTCACTGTGAGGGTTAAAAAAGTGGTTATTCAACATGAGGCCCGATCCAAATGACATTTTGAATCATTTTTGGTAGAGTCCAAAAAATCCATTTTCTGATGAAAAACGATGACCCCGGACCAGTCGAACGTTGAAAAAATGGTCAATATTGATGAAATTTTAACATTTAATCTTTTGACTTTAAATGACGGTTGGATGTGAGTTATTACTTTTTCAACTAAAATAAGTGGGTTTAAAGTCATTTCTGTGCCTGAAATTGGTCAAAATTGAAGATTTTGAGTAAGCAAAACTCTGTAAAAATGGCAGTTTTGGTCACTGTGAGGGTTTAAAAAGTGGTTATTCAACATGAGGCCCGATCAAAATGACATTTTGAATCATTTTTGGTAGAGTCCAAAAAATCAATTTTCTGATGAAAAACGATGAGCCCGGACCAGTCGAACGTTGAAAAAATGGTCAATATTGATGAAATTTTAACATTTAATCTTTTGACTTTAAATGACGGTTGGATGTGAGTTATTACTTTTTCAACTAAAATAAGTGTGTTTAAAGTCATTTCTGTGCCTGAAATTGGTCAAAATTGAAGATTTTGAGTAAGCAAAACTCTGTAAAAATGGCAGTTTTGGTCACTGTGAGGGTTTAAAAAGTGGTTATTCAACATGAGGCCCGATCCAAATGACATTTTTTATCATTTTTGGTAGAGTCCAAAAAATCAATTTTCTGATGAAAAACGATGACCCCGGACCAGTCGAACGTTGAAAAAATGGTCAATATTGATGAAATTTTAACATTTAATCTTTTGACTTTAAATGACGGTTGGATGTGAGTTAATACTTTTTCAACTAAAATAAGTGTGTTTAAAGTCATTTCTGTGCCTGAAATTGGTCAAAATTGAAGATTTTGAGTAAGCAAAACTCTGTAAAAATGGCAGTTTTGGTCACTGTGAGGGTTTAAAAAGTGGTTATTCAACATGAGGCCCGATCAAAATGACATTTTGAATCATTTTTGGTAGAGTCCAAAAAATCAATTTTCTGATGAAAAACGATGACCCCGGACCAGTCGAACGTTGAAAAAATGGTCAATATTGATGAAATTTTAACATTTAATCTTTTGACTTTAAATGACGGTTGGATGTGAGTTATTACTTTTTCAACTAAAATAAGTGTGTTTAAAGTCATTTCTGTGCCTGAAATTGGTCAAAATTGAAGATTTTTAGTAAGCAAAACTCTGTAAAAATGGCAGTTTTGGTCACTGTGAGGGTTTAAAAAGTGGTTATTCAACATGAGGCCCGATCCAAATGACATTTTGAATCATTTTTGGTAGAGTCCAAAAAATCCATTTTCTGATGAAAAACGATGACCCCGGACCAGTCGAACGTTGAAAAAATGGTCAATATTGATGAAATGTTAACATTTAATCTTTTGACTTTAAATGACGGTTGGATGTGAGTTATTACTTTTTCAACTAAAATAAGTGTGTTTAAAGTCATTTCTGTGCCTGAAATTGGTCAAAATTGAAGATTTTGAGTAAGCAAAACTGTAAAAATGGCAGTTTTGGTCACTGTGAGGGTTTAAAAAGTGGTTATTCAACATGAGGCCTGATCCAAATGACATGTTGAATCATTTTTGGTAGAGTCCAAAAAATCCATTTTCTGATGAAAAACGATGACCCCGGACCAGTCGAACGTTGAAAAATTGGTCAATATTGATGAAATTTTAACATTTAATCTTTTGACTTTAAATGACGGTTGGATGTGAGTTATTACTTTTTCAACTAAAATAAGTGTGTTTAAAGTCATTTCTGTGCCTGAAATTGGTCAAAATTGAAGATTTTGAGTAAGCAAAACTGTAAAAATGGCAGTTTTGGTCACTGTGAGGGTTTAAAAAGTGGTTATTCAACATGAGGCCTGATCCAAATGACATGTTGAATCATTTTTGGTAGAGTCCAAAAAATCCATTTTCTGATGAAAAACGATGACCCCGGACCAGTCGAACGTTGAAAAACTGGTCAATATTGATGAAATTTTTACATTTAATCTTTTGACTTTAAATGACGGTTGGATGTGAGTTATTACTTTTTCAACTAAAATAAGTGTGTTTAAAGTCATTTCTGTGCCTGAAATTGGTCAAAATTGAAGATTTTGAGTAAGCAAAACTCTGTAAAAATGGCAGTTTTGGTCACTGTGAGGGTTTAAAAAGTGGTTATTCAACATGAGGCCCGATCAAAATGACATTTTGAATCATTTTTGGTAGAGTCCAAAAAATCCATTTTCTGATGAAAAACGATGACCCCGGACCAGTCGAACGTTGAAAAAATGGTCAATATTGATGAAATTTTAACATTTAATCTTTTGACTTTAAATGACGGTTGGATATGAGTTATTACTTTTTCAACTAAAATAAGTGTGTTTAAAGTCATTTCTGTGCCTGAAATTGGTCAAAATTGAAGATTTTGAGTAAGCAAAACTCTGTAAAAATGGCAGTTTTGGTCACTGTGAGGGTTTAAAAAGTGGTTATTCAACATGAGGCCCGATCAAAATGACATTTTGAATCATTTTTGGTAGAGTCCAAAAAATCAATTTTCTGATGAAAAACGATGACCCCGGACCAGTCGAACGTTGAAAAAATGGTCAATATTGATGAAATTTTAACATTTAATCTTTTGACTTTAAATGACGGTTGGATGTGAGTTATTACTTTTTCAACTAAAATAAGTGTGTTTAAAGTCATTTCTGTGCCTGAAATTGGTCAAAATTGAAGATTTTGAGTAAGCAAAACTCTGTAAAAATGGCAGTTTTGGTCACTGTGAGGGTTTAAAAAGTGGTTATTCAACATGAGGCCCGATCCAAATGACATTTTTTATCATTTTTGGTAGAGTCCAAAAAATCCATTTTCTGATGAAAAACGATGACCCCGGACCAGTCGAACGTTGAAAAAATGGTCAATATTGATGAAATTTTAACATTTAATCTTTTGACTTTAAATGATGGTTGGATGTGAGTTAATACTTTTTCAACTAAAATAAGTGTGTTTAAAGTCGTTTCTGTGCCTGAAATTGGTCAAAATTGAAGATTTTGAGTAAGCAAAACTCTGTAAAAATGGCAGTTTTGGTCACTGTGAGGGTTTAAAAAGTGGTTATTCAACATGAGGCCCGATCAAAATGACATTTTGAATCATTTTTGGTAGAGTCCAAAAAATCAATTTTCTGATGAAAAACGATGACCCCGGACCAGTCGAACGTTGAAAAAATGGTCAATATTGATGAAATTTTAACATTTAATCTTTTGACTTTAAATGACGGTTGGATGTGAGTTATTACTTTTTCAACTAAAATAAGTGTGTTTAAAGTCATTTCTGTGCCTGAAATTGGTCAAAATTGAAGATTTTGAGTAAGCAAAACTCTGTAAAAATGGCAGTTTTGGTCACTGTGAGGGTTTAAAAAGTGGTTATTCAACATGAGGCCCGATCCAAATGACATTTTGAATCATTTTTGGTAGAGTCCAAAAAATCCATTTTCTGATGAAAAACGATGACCCCGGACCAGTCGAACGTTGAAAAAATGGTCAATATTGATGAAATTTTAACATTTAATCTTTTGACTTTAAATGACGGTTGGATGTGAGTTATTACTTTTTCAACTAAAATAAGTATGTTTAAAGTCATTTCTGTGCCTGAAATTGGTCAAAATTGAAGATTTTGAGTAAGCAAAACTCTGTAAAAATGGCAGTTTTGGTCACTGTGAGGGTTTAAAAAGTGGTTATTCAACATGAGGCCCGATCCAAATGACATTTTGAATCATTTTTGGTAGAGTCCAAAAAATCCATTTTCTGATGAAAAACGATGACCCCGGACCAGTCGAACGTTGAAAAAATGGTCAATATTGATGAAATTTTAACATTTAATCTTTTGACTTTAAATGACGGTTGGATGTGAGTTATTACTTTTTCAACTAAAATAAGTGTGTTTAAAGTCATTTCTGTGCCTGAAATTGGTCAAAATTGAAGATTTTGAGTAAGCAAAACTGTAAAAATGGCAGTTTTGGTCACTGTGAGGGTTTAAAAAGTGGTTATTCAACATGAGGCCTGATCCAAATGACATGTTGAATCATTTTTGGTAGAGTCCAAAAAATCCATTTTCTGATGAATGACCCCGGACCAGTCGAACGTTGAAAAAAATGGTCAATATTGATGAAATTTTAACATTTAATCTTTTGACTTTAAATGACGGTTGGATGTGAGTTATTACTTTTTCAACTAAAATAAGTGTGTTTAAAGTCATTTCTGTGCCTGAAATTGGTCAAAATTGAAGATTTTGAGTAAGCAAAACTCTGTAAAAATGGCAGTTTTGGTCACTGTGAGGGTTTAAAAAGTGGTTATTCAACATGAGGCCCGATCCAAATGACATTTTGAATCATTTTTGGTAGAGTCCAAAAAATCCATTTTCTGATGAAAAACGATGACCCCGGACCAGTCGAACGTTGAAAAAAATGGTCAATATTGATGAAATTTTAACATTTAATCTTTTGACTTTAAATGACGGTTGGATGTGAGTTATTACTTTTTCAACTAAAATAAGTGTGTTTAAAGTCATTTCTGTGCCTGAAATTGGTCAAAATTGAAGATTTTTGAGTAAGCAAAACTCTGTAAAAATGGCAGTTTTGGTCACTGTGAGGGTTTAAAAAGTGGTTATTCAACATGAGGCCCGATCAAAATGACATTTTGAATCATTTTTGGTAGAGTCCAAAAAATCCATTTTCTGATGAAAAACGATGACCCCGGACCAGTCGAACGTTGAAAAAATGGTCAATATTGATGAAATTTTAACATTTAATCTTTTGACTTTAAATGACGGTTGGATGTGAGTTATTACTTTTTCAACTAAAATAAGTGTGTTTAAAGTCATTTCTGTGCCTGAAATTGGTCAAAATTGAAGATTTTGAGTAAGCAAAACTCTGTAAAAATGGCAGTTTTGGTCACTGTGAGGGTTTAAAAAGTGGTTATTCAACATGAGGCCCGATCCAAATGACATTTTGAATCATTTTTGGTAGAGTCCAAAAAATCCATTTTCTGATGAAAAACGATGACCCCGGACCAGTCGAACGTTGAAAAAATGGTCAATATTGATGAAATTTTAACATTTAATCTTTTGACTTTAAATGACGGTTGGATGTGAGTTATTACTTTTTCAACTAAAATAAGTGTGTTTAAAGTCATTTCTGTGCCTGAAATTGGTCAAAATTGAAGATTTTGAGTAAGCAAAACTCTGTAAAAATGGCAGTTTTGGTCACTGTGAGGGTTTAAAAAGTGGTTATTCAACATGAGGCCCGATCCAAATGACATTTTGAATCATTTTTGGTAGAGTCCAAAAAAATCCATTTTCTGATGAAAAACGATGACCCCGGACCAGTCGAACGTTGAAAAAATGGTCAATATTGATGAAATTTTAACATTTAATCTTTTGACTTTAAATGACGGTTGGATGTGAGTTATTACTTTTTCAACTAAAATAAGTGTGTTTAAAGTCATTTCTGTGCCTGAAATTGGTCAAAATTGAAGATTTTGAGTAAGCAAAACTCTGTAAAAATGGCAGTTTTGGTCACTGTGAGGGTTTAAAAAGTGGTTATTCAACATGAGGCCCGATCAAAATGACATTTTGAATCATTTTTGGTAGAGTCCAAAAAATCAATTTTCTGATGAAAAACGATGACCCCGGACCAGTCGAACGTTGAAAAAATGGTCAATATTGATGAAATTTTAACATTTAATCTTTTGACTTTAAATGACGGTTGGATGCGAGTTATTACTTTTTCAACTAAAATAAGTGTGTTTAAAGTCATTTCTGTGCCTGAAATTGGTCAAAATTGAAGATTTTGAGTAAGCAAAACTCTGTAAAAATGGCAGTTTTGGTCACTGTGAGGGTTTAAAAAGTGGTTATTCAACATGAGGCCCGATCCAAATGACATTTTTTATCATTTTTGGTAGAGTCCAAAAAATCCATTTTCTGATGAAAAACGATGACCCCGGACCAGTCGAACGTTGAAAAAATGGTCAATATTGATGAAATTTTAACATTTAATCTTTTGACTTTAAATGACGGTTGGATGTGAGTTAATACTTTTTCAACTAAAATAAGTGTGTTTAAAGTCATTTCTGTGCCTGACATTGGTCAAAATTGAAGATTTTGAGTAAGCAAAACTCTGTAAAAATGGCAGTTTTGGTCACTGTGAGGGTTTAAAAAGTGGTTATTCAACATGAGGCCCGATCAAAATGACATTTTGAATCATTTTTGGTAGAGTCCAAAAAATCAATTTTCTGATGAAAAACGATGACCCCCGGACCAGTCGAAACGTTGAAAAAATGGTCAATATTGATGAAATTTTAACATTTAATCTTTTGACTTTAAATGACGGTTGGATGTGAGTTATTACTTTTTCAACTAAAATAAGTGTGTTTAAAGTCATTTCTGTGCCTGAAATTGGTCAAAATTGAAGATTTTGAGTAAGCAAAACTCTGTAAAAAATGGCAGTTTAGGTCACTGTGAGGGTTTAAAAAGTGGTTATTCAACATGAGGCCCGATCCAAATGACATTTTGAATCATTTTTGGTAGAGTCTAAAAAATCTATTTTCTGATGAAAAACGATGACCCCGGACCAGTCGAACGTTGAAAAAATGGTCAATATTGATGAAATTTTAACATTTAATCTTTTGACTTTAAATGACGGTTGGATGTGAGTTATTACTTTTTCAACTAAAATAAGTGTGTTTAAAGTCATTTCTGTGCCTGAAATTGGTCAAAATTGAAGATTTTGAGTAAGCAAAACTCTGTAAAAATGGCAGTTTTGGTCACTGTGAGGGTTTAAAAAGAGGTTATTCAACATGAGGCCCGATCAAAATGACATTTTGAATCATTTTTGGTAGAGTCCAAAAAATCAATTTTCTGATGAAAAACGATGACCCCGGACCAGTCGAACGTTGAAAAAATGGTCAATATTGATGAAATTTTAACATTTAATCTTTTGACTTTAAATGACGGTTGGATGTGAGTTATTACTTTTTCAACTAAAATAAGTGTGTTTAAAGTCATTTCTGTGCCTGAAATTGGTCAAAATTGAAGATTTTGAGTAAGCAAAACTCTGTAAAAATGGCAGTTTTGGTCACTGTGAGGGTTTAAAAAGTGGTTATTCAACATGAGGGCCCGATCAAAATGACATTTTGAATCATTTTTGGTAGAGTCCAAAAAATCCATTTTCTGATGAAAAACGATGACCCCGGACCAGTCGAACGTTGAAAAAATGGTCAATATTGATGAAATTTTAACATTTAATCTTTTGACTTTAAATGACGGTTGGATGTGAGTTATTACTTTTTCAACTAAAATAAGTGTGTTTAAAGTCATTTCTGTGCCTGAAATTGGTCAAAATTGAAGATTTTGAGTAAGCAAAACTCTGTAAAAATGGCAGTTTTGGTCACTGTGAGGGTTTAAAAAGTGGTTATTCAACATGAGGCCCGATCCAAATGACATTTTGAATCATTTTTGGTAGAGTCCAAAAAATCCATTTTCTGATGAAAAACGATGACCCCGGACCAGTCGAACGTTGAAAAAATGGTCAATATTGATGAAATTTTAACATTTAATCTTTTGACTTTAAATGACGGTTGGATGTGAGTTATTACTTTTTCAACTAAAATAAGTGTGTTTAAAGTCATTTCTGTGCCTGAAATTGGTCAAAATTGAAGATTTTGAGTAAGCAAAACTCTGTAAAAATGGCAGTTTTGGTCACTGTGAGGGTTTAAAAAGTGGTTATTCAACATGAGGCCCGATCCAAATGACATTTTGAATCATTTTTGGTAGAGTCCAAAAAATCCATTTTCTGATGAAAAACGATGACCCCGGACCAGTCGAACGTTGAAAAAATGGTCAATATTGATGAAATTTTAACATTTAATCTTTTGACTTTAAATGACGGTTGGATGTGAGTTATTACTTTTTCAACTAAAATAAGTGTGTTTAAAGTCATTTCTGTGCCTGAAATTGGTCAAAATTGAAGATTTTGAGTAAGCAAAACTCTGTAAAAATGGCAGTTTTGGTCACTGTGAGGGTTTAAAAAGTGGTTATTCAACATGAGGCCCGATCAAAATGACATTTTGAATCATTTTTGGTAGAGTCCAAAAAATCAATTTTCTGATGAAAAACGATGACCCCGGACCAGTCGAACGTTGAAAAAATGGTCAATATTGATGAAATTTTAACATTTAATCTTTTGACTTTAAATGACGGTTGGATGCGAGTTATTACTTTTTCAACTAAAATAAGTGTGTTTAAAGTCATTTCTGTGCCTGAAATTGGTCAAAATTGAAGATTTTGAGTAAGCAAAACTCTGTAAAAATGGCAGTTTTGGTCACTGTGAGGGTTTAAAAAGTGGTTATTCAACATGAGGCCCGATCCAAATGACATTTTTTATCATTTTTGGTAGAGTCCAAAAAATCCATTTTCTGATGAAAAACGATGACCCCCGGACCAGTCGAACGTTGAAAAAATGGTCAATATTGATGAAATTTTAACATTTAATCTTTTGACTTTAAATGACGGTTGGATGTGAGTTAATACTTTTTCAACTAAAATAAGTGTGTTTAAAGTCATTTCTGTGCCTGACATTGGTCAAAATTGAAGATTTTGAGTAAGCAAAACTCTGTAAAAATGGCAGTTTTGGTCACTGTGAGGGTTTAAAAAGTGGTTATTCAACATGAGGCCCGATCAAAATGACATTTTGAATCATTTTTGGTAGAGTCCAAAAAATCAATTTTCTGATGAAAAACGATGACCCCCGGACCAGTCGAAACGTTGAAAAAATGGTCAATATTGATGAAATTTTAACATTTAATCTTTTGACTTTAAATGACGGTTGGATGTGAGTTATTACTTTTTCAACTAAAATAAGTGTGTTTAAAGTCATTTCTGTGCCTGAAATTGGTCAAAATTGAAGATTTTGAGTAAGCAAAACTCTGTAAAAATGGCAGTTTAGGTCACTGTGAGGGTTTAAAAAGTGGTTATTCAACATGAGGCCCGATCCAAATGACATTTTGAATCATTTTTGGTAGAGTCTAAAAAATCTATTTTCTGATGAAAAACGATGACCCCGGACCAGTCGAACGTTGAAAAAATGGTCAATATTGATGAAATTTTAACATTTAATCTTTTGACTTTAAATGACGGTTGGATGTGAGTTATTACTTTTTCAACTAAAATAAGTGTGTTTAAAGTCATTTCTGTGCCTGAAATTGGTCAAAATTGAAGATTTTGAGTAAGCAAAACTCTGTAAAAATGGCAGTTTTGGTCACTGAGGGTTTAAAAAGAGGTTATTCAACATGAGGCCCGATCAAAATGACATTTTGAATCATTTTTGGTAGAGTCCAAAAAATCAATTTTCTGATGAAAAACGATGACCCCGGACCAGTCGAACGTTGAAAAAATGGTCAATATTGATGAAATTTTAACATTTAATCTTTTGACTTTAAATGACGGTTGGATGTGAGTTATTACTTTTTCAAACTAAAATAAGTGTGTTTAAAGTCATTTCTGTGCCTGAAATTGGTCAAAATTGAAGATTTTGAGTAAGCAAAACTCTGTAAAAATGGCAGTTTTGGTCACTGTGAGGGTTTAAAAAGTGGTTATTCAACATGAGGCCCGATCAAAATGACATTTTGAATCATTTTTGGTAGAGTCCAAAAAATCCATTTTCTGATGAAAAACGATGACCCCGGACCAGTCGAACGTTGAAAAATGGTCAATATTGATGAAATTTTAACATTTAATCTTTTGACTTTAAATGACGGTTGGATGTGAGTTATTACTTTTTCAACTAAAATAAGTGTGTTTAAAGTCATTTCTGTGCCTGAAATTGGTCAAAATTGAAGATTTTGAGTAAGCAAAACTCTGTAAAAATGGCAGTTTTGGGTCACTGTGAGGGTTTAAAAAGTGGTTATTCAACATGAGGCCCGATCCAAATGACATTTTGAATCATTTTTGGTAGAGTCCAAAAAATCCATTTTCTGATGAAAAACGATGACCCCGGACCAGTCGAACGTTTGAAAAAATGGTCAAAATTGATGAAATTTTAACATTTAATCTTTTGACTTTAAATGACGGTTGGATGTGAGTTATTACTTTTTCAACTAAAAGAAGTGTGTTTAAAGTCATTTCTGTGCCTGAAATTGGTCAAAATTGAAGATTTTGAGTAAGCAAAACTCTGTAAAATGGCAGTTTTGGTCACTGTGAGGGTTAAAAAAGTGGTTATTCAACATGAGGCCCGATCCAAATGACATTTTGAATCATTTTTGGTAGAGTCCAAAAAATCCATTTTCTGATGAAAAACGATGACCCCGGACCAGTCGAACGTTGAAAAAATGGTCAATATTGATGAAATTTTAACATTTAATCTTTTGACTTTAAATGACGGTTGGATGTGAGTTATTACTTTTTCAACTAAAATAAGTGGGTTTAAAGTCATTTCTGTGCCTGAAATTGGTCAAAATTGAAGATTTTGAGTAAGCAAAACTCTGTAAAAATGGCAGTTTTGGTCACTGTGAGGGTTTAAAAAGTGGTTATTCAACATGAGGCCCGATCAAAATGACATTTTTGAATCATTTTTGGTAGAGTCCAAAAAATCATTTTCTGATGAAAAACGATGAGCCCGGACCAGTCGAACGTTGAAAAAATGGTCAATATTGATGAAATTTTAACATTTAATCTTTTGACTTTAAATGACGGTTGGATGTGAGTTATTACTTTTTCAACTAAAATAAGTGTGTTTAAAGTCATTTCTGTGCCTGAAATTGGTCAAAATTGAAGATTTTGAGTAAGCAAAACTCTGTAAAAATGGCAGTTTTGGTCACTGTGAGGGTTTAAAAAGTGGTTATTCAACATGAGGCCCGATCCAAATGACATTTTTTATCATTTTTGGTAGAGTCCAAAAAATCAATTTTCTGATGAAAAACGATGACCCCGGACCAGTCGAACGTTGAAAAAATGGTCAATATTGATGAAATTTTAACATTTAATCTTTTGACTTTAAATGACGGTTGGATGTGAGTTAATACTTTTTCAACTAAAATAAGTGTGTTTAAAGTCATTTCTGTGCCTGAAATTGGTCAAAATTGAAGATTTTGAGTAAGCAAAACTCTGTAAAAATGGCAGTTTTGGTCACTGTGAGGGTTTAAAAAGTGGTTATTCAACATGAGGCCCGATCAAAATGACATTTTGAATCATTTTTGGTAGAGTCCAAAAAATCAATTTTCTGATGAAAAACGATGACCCCGGACCAGTCGAACGTTGAAAAAATGGTCAATATTGATGAAATTTTAACATTTAATCTTTTGACTTTAAATGACGGTTGGATGTGAGTTATTACTTTTTCAACTAAAATAAGTGTGTTTAAAGTCATTTCTGTGCCTGAAATTGGTCAAAATTGAAGATTTTTAGTAAGCAAAACTCTGTAAAAATGGCAGTTTTGGTCACTGTGAGGGTTTAAAAAGTGGTTATTCAACATGAGGCCCGATCCAAATGACATTTTGAATCATTTTTGGTAGAGTCCAAAAAATCCATTTTCTGATGAAAAACGATGACCCCGGACCAGTCGAACGTTGAAAAAATGGTCAATATTGATGAAATGTTAACATTTAATCTTTTGACTTTAAATGACGGTTGGATGTGAGTTATTACTTTTTCAACTAAAATAAGTTGTGTTTAAAGTCATTTCTGTGCCTGAAATTGGTCAAAATTGAAGATTTTGAGTAAGCAAAACTGTAAAAATGGCAGTTTTGGTCACTGTGAGGGTTTAAAAAGTGGTTATTCAACATGAGGCCTGATCCAAATGACATGTTGAATCATTTTTGGTAGAGTCCAAAAAATCCATTTTCTGATGAAAAACGATGACCCCGGACCAGTCGAACGTTGAAAAATTGGTCAATATTGATGAAATTTTAACATTTAATCTTTTGACTTTAAATGACGGTTGGATGTGAGTTATTACTTTTTCAACTAAAATAAGTGTGTTTAAAGTCATTTCTGTGCCTGAAATTGGTCAAAATTGAAGATTTTGAGTAAGCAAAACTGTAAAAATGGCAGTTTTGGTCACTGTGAGGGTTTAAAAAGTGGTTATTCAACATGAGGCCTGATCCAAATGACATGTTGAATCATTTTTGGTAGAGTCCAAAAAATCCATTTTCTGATGAAAAACGATGACCCCGGACCAGTCGAACGTTGAAAAACTGGTCAATATTGATGAAATTTTTACATTTAATCTTTTGACTTTAAATGACGGTTGGATGTGAGTTATTACTTTTTCAACTAAAATAAGTGTGTTTAAAGTCATTTCTGTGCCTGAAATTGGTCAAAATTGAAGATTTTGAGTAAGCAAAACTCTGTAAAAATGGCAGTTTTGGTCACTGTGAGGGTTTAAAAAGTGGTTATTCAACATGAGGCCCGATCAAAATGACATTTTGAATCATTTTTGGTAGAGTCCAAAAAATCCATTTTCTGATGAAAAACGATGACCCCGGACCAGTCGAACGTTGAAAAAATGGTCAATATTGATGAAATTTTAACATTTAATCTTTTGACTTTAAATGACGGTTGGATATGAGTTATTACTTTTTCAACTAAAATAAGTGTGTTTAAAGTCATTTCTGTGCCTGAAATTGGTCAAAATTGAAGATTTTGAGTAAGCAAAACTCTGTAAAAATGGCAGTTTTGGTCACTGTGAGGGTTTAAAAAGTGGTTATTCAACATGAGGCCCGATCAAAATGACATTTTGAATCATTTTTGGTAGAGTCCAAAAAATCAATTTTCTGATGAAAAACGATGACCCCGGACCAGTCGAACGTTGAAAAAATGGTCAATATTGATGAAATTTTAACATTTAATCTTTTGACTTTAAATGACGGTTGGATGTGAGTTATTACTTTTTCAACTAAAATAAGTGTGTTTAAAGTCATTTCTGTGCCTGAAATTGGTCAAAATTGAAGATTTTGAGTAAGCAAAACTCTGTAAAAATGGCAGTTTTGGTCACTGTGAGGGTTTAAAAAGTGGTTATTCAACATGAGGCCCGATCCAAATGACATTTTTTATCATTTTTGGTAGAGTCCAAAAAATCCATTTTCTGATGAAAAACGATGACCCCCGGACCAGTCGAACGTTGAAAAAATGGTCAATATTGATGAAATTTTAACATTTAATCTTTTGACTTTAAATGACGGTTGGATGTGAGTTAATACTTTTTCAACTAAAATAAGTGTGTTTAAAGTCATTTCTGTGCCTGAAATTGGTCAAAATTGAAGATTTTGAGTAAGCAAAACTCTGTAAAAATGGCAGTTTTGGTCACTGTGAGGGTTTAAAAAGTGGTTATTCAACATGAGGCCCGATCAAAATGACATTTTGAATCATTTTTGGTAGAGTCCAAAAAATCAATTTTCTGATGAAAAACGATGACCCCGGACCAGTCGAACGTTGAAAAAATGGTCAATATTGATGAAATTTTAACATTTAATCTTTTGACTTTAAATGACGGTTGGATGTGAGTTATTACTTTTTCAACTAAAATAAGTGTGTTTAAAGTCATTTCTGTGCCTGAAATTGGTCAAAATTGAAGATTTTGAGTAAGCAAAACTCTGTAAAAATGGCAGTTTTGGTCACTGTGAGGGTTTAAAAAGTGGTTATTCAACATGAGGCCCGATCCAAATGACATTTTGAATCATTTTTGGTAGAGTCCAAAAAATCCATTTTCTGATGAAAAACGATGACCCCGGACCAGTCGAACGTTGAAAAAATGGTCAATATTGATGAAATTTTAACATTTAATCTTTTGACTTTAAATGACGGTTGGATGTGAGTTATTACTTTTTCAACTAAAATAAGTGTGTTTAAAGTCATTTCTGTGCCTGAAATTGGTCAAAATTGAAGATTTTGAGTAATCAAAACTGTAAAAATGGCAGTTTTGGTCACTGTGAGGGTTTAAAAAGTGGTTATTCAACATGAGGCCTGATCCAAATGACATGTTGAATCATTTTTGGTAGAGTCCAAAAAATCATTTTCTGATGAAAAACGATGACCCCGGACCAGTCGAACGTTGAAAAAATGGTCAATATTGATGAAATTTTAACATTTAATCTTTTGACTTTAAATGACGGTTGGATGTGAGTTATTACTTTTTCAACTAAAATAAGTATGTTTAAAGTCATTTCTGTGCCTGAAATTGGTCAAAATTGAAGATTTTGAGTAAGCAAAACTCTGTAAAAATGGCAGTTTTGGTCACTGTGAGGGTTTAAAAAGTGGTTATTCAACATGAGGCCCGATCCAAATGACATTTTGAATCATTTTTGGTAGAGTCCAAAAAATCCATTTTCTGATGAAAAACGATGACCCCGGACCAGTCGAACGTTGAAAAAATGGTCAATATTGATGAAATTTTAACATTTAATCTTTTGACTTTAAATGACGGTTGGATGTGAGTTATTACTTTTTCAACTAAAATAAGTGTGTTTAAAGTCTTCTGTGCCTGAAATTGGTCAAAATTGAAGATTTTGAGTAAGCAAAACTGTAAAAATGGCAGTTTTGGTCACTGTGAGGGTTTAAAAAGTGGTTATTCAACATGAGGCCTGATCCAAATGACATGTTGAATCATTTTTGGTAGAGTCCAAAAAATCCATTTTCTGATGAAAAACGATGACCCCGGACCAGTCGAACGTTGAAAAAATGGTCAATATTGATGAAATTTTAACATTTAATCTTTTGACTTTAAATGACGGTTGGATGTGAGTTATTACTTTTTCAACTAAAATAAGTGTGTTTAAAGTCATTTCTGTGCCTGAAATTGGTCAAAATTGAAGATTTTGAGTAAGCAAAACTCTGTAAAAATGGCAGTTTTGGTCACTGTGAGGGTTTAAAAAGTGGTTATTCAACATGAGGCCCGATCCAAATGACATTTTGAATCATTTTTGGTAGAGTCCAAAAAATCCATTTTCTGATGAAAAACGATGACCCCGGACCAGTCGAACGTTGAAAAAATGGTCAATATTGATGAAATTTTAACATTTAATCTTTTGACTTTAAATGACGGTTGGATGTGAGTTATTACTTTTTCAACTAAAATAAGTGTGTTTAAAGTCATTTCTGTGCCTGAAATTGGTCAAAATTGAAGATTTTGAGTAAGCAAAACTCTGTAAAAATGGCAGTTTTGGTCACTGTGAGGGTTTAAAAAGTGGTTATTCAACATGAGGCCCGATCAAAATGACATTTTGAATCATTTTTGGTAGAGTCCAAAAAATCAATTTTCTGATGAAAAACGATGACCCCGGACCAGTCGAACGTTGAAAAAATGGTCAATATTGATGACATTTTAACATTTAATCTTTTGACTTTAAATGACGGTTGGATGTGAGTTATTACTTTTTCAACTAAAATAAGTGTGTTTAAAGTCATTTCTGTGCCTGAAATTGGTCAAAATTGAAGATTTTGAGTAAGCAAAACTCTGTAAAAATGGCAGTTTTGGTCACTGTGAGGGTTTAAAAAGTGGTTATTCAACATGAGGCCCGATCCAAATGACATTTTTTATCATTTTTGGTAGAGTCCAAAAAATCCATTTTCTGATGAAAAACGATGACCCCCGGACCAGTCGAACGTTGAAAAAATGGTCAATATTGATGAAATTTTAACATTTAATCTTTTGACTTTAAATGACGGTTGGATGTGAGTTAATACTTTTTCAACTAAAATAAGTGTGTTTAAAGTCATTTCTGTGCCTGAAATTGGTCAAAATTGAAGATTTTGAGTAAGCAAAACTCTGTAAAAATGGCAGTTTTGGTCACTGTGAGGGTTTAAAAAGTGGTTATTCAACATGAGGCCCGATCAAAATGACATTTTGAATCATTTTTGGTAGAGTCCAAAAAATCAATTTTCTGATGAAAAACGATGACCCCGGACCAGTCGAACGTTGAAAAAATGGTCAATATTGATGAAATTTTAACATTTAATCTTTTGACTTTAAATGACGGTTGGATGTGAGTTATTACTTTTTCAACTAAAATAAGTGTGTTTAAAGTCATTTCTGTGCCTGAAATTGGTCAAAATTGAAGATTTTGAGTAAGCAAAACTCTGTAAAAATGGCAGTTTTGGTCACTGTGAGGGTTTAAAAAGTGGTTATTCAACATGAGGCCCGATCCAAATGACATTTTGAATCATTTTTGGTAGAGTCCAAAAAATCCATTTTCTGATGAAAAACGATGACCCCGGACCAGTCGAACGTTGAAAAAATGGTCAATATTGATGAAATTTTAACATTTAATCTTTTGACTTTAAATGACGGTTGGATGTGAGTTATTACTTTTTCAACTAAAATAAGTGTGTTTAAAGTCATTTCTGTGCCTGAAATTGGTCAAAATTGAAGATTTTGAGTAATCAAAACTGTAAAAATGGCAGTTTTGGTCACTGTGAGGGTTTAAAAAGTGGTTATTCAACATGAGGCCTGATCCAAATGACATGTTGAATCATTTTTGGTAGAGTCCAAAAAATCAATTTTCTGATGAAAAACGATGACCCCGGACCAGTCGAACGTTGAAAAAATGGTCAATATTGATGAAATTTTAACATTTAATCTTTTGACTTTAAATGACGGTTGGATGTGAGTTATTACTTTTTCAACTAAAATAAGTATGTTTAAAGTCATTTCTGTGCCTGAAATTGGTCAAAATTGAAGATTTTGAGAAAGCAAAACTCTGTAAAAATGGCAGTTTTGGTCACTGTGAGGGTTTAAAAAGTGGTTATTCAACATGAGGCCCGATCCAAATGACATTTTGAATCATTTTTGGTAGAGTCCAAAAAATCCATTTTCTGATGAAAAACGATGACGGACCAGTCGAACGTTGAAAAAATGGTCAATATTGATGAAATTTTAACATTTAATCTTTTGACTTTAAATGACGGTTGGATGTGAGTTATTACTTTTTCAACTAAAATAAGTGTGTTTAAAGTCATTTCTGTGCCTGAAATTGGTCAAAATTGAAGATTTTGAGTAAGCAAAACTGTACAAATGGCAGTTTTGGTCACTGTGAGGGTTTAAAAAGTGGTTATTCAACATGAGGCCTGATCCAAATGACATGTTGAATCATTTTTGGTAGAGTCCAAAAAATCCATTTTCTGATGAAAAACGATGACCCCGGACCAGTCGAACGTTGAAAAAATGGTCAATATTGATGAAATTTTAACATTTAATCTTTTGACTTTAAATGACGGTTGGATGTGAGTTATTACTTTTTCAACTAAAATAAGTGTGTTTAAAGTCATTTCTGTGCCTGAAATTGGTCAAAATTGAAGATTTTGAGTAAGCAAAACTCTGTAAAAATGGCAGTTTTGGTCACTGTGAGGGTTTAAAAAGTGGTTATTCAACATGAGGCCCGATCCAAATGACATTTTGAATCATTTTTGGTAGAGTCCAAAAAATCCATTTTCTGATGAAAAACGATGACCCCGGACCAGTCGAACGTTGAAAAAATGGTCAATATTGATGAAATTTTAACATTTAATCTTTTGACTTTAAATGACGGTTGGATGTGAGTTATTACTTTTTCAACTAAAATAAGTGTGTTTAAAGTCATTTCTGTGCCTGAAATTGGTCAAAATTGAAGATTTTGAGTAAGCAAAACTCTGTAAAAATGGCAGTTTTGGTCACTGTGAGGGTTTAAAAAGTGGTTATTCAACATGAGGCCCGATCAAAATGACATTTTGAATCATTTTTGGTAGAGTCCAAAAAATCAATTTTCTGATGAAAAACGATGACCCCGGACCAGTCGAACGTTGTAAAAATGGTCAATATTGATGAAATTTTAACATTTAATCTTTTGACTTTAAATGACGGTTGGATGTGAGTTATTACTTTTTCAACTAAAATAAGTGTGTTTAAAGTCATTTCTGTGCCTGAAATTGGTCAAAATTGAAGATTTTGAGTAAGCAAAACTCTGTAAAAATGGCAGTTTTGGTCACTGTGAGGGTTTAAAAAGTGGTTATTCAACATGAGGCCCGATCCAAATGACATTTTTTATCATTTTTGGTAGAGTCCAAAAAATCCATTTTCTGATGAAAAACGATGACCCCGGACCAGTCGAACGTTGAAAAAATGGTCAATATTGATGAAATTTTAACATTTAATCTTTTGACTTTAAATGACGGTTGGATGTGAGTTATTACTTTTTCAACTAAAATAAGTGTGTTTAAAGTCATTTCTTTGCCTGAAATTGGTCAAAATTGAAGATTTTGAGTAAGCAAAACTCTGTAAAAATGGCAGTTTTGGTCACTGTGAGGGTTTAAAAAGTGGTTATTCAACATGAGGCCCGGTCCAAATGACATTTTGAATCATTTTTGGTAGAGTCCAAAAAATCCATTTTCTGATGAAAAACGATGACCCCGGACCAGTCGAACGTTGAAAAAATGGTCAATATTGATGAAATTTTAACATTTAATCTTTTGACTTTAAATGACGGTTGGATGTGAGTTATTACTTTTTCAACTAAAATAAGTGTGTTTAAAGTCATTTCTGTGCCTGAAATTGGTCAAAATTGAAGATTTTGAGTAAGCAAAACTCTGTAAAAATGGCAGTTTTGGTCACTGTGAGGGTTTAAAAAGTGGTTATTCAACATGAGGCCCGATCAAAATGACATTTTGAATCATTTTTGGTAGAGTCCAAAAAATCAATTTTCTGATGAAAAACGATGACCCCGGACCAGTCGAACGTTGAAAAAATGGTCAATATTGATGAAATTTTAACATTTAATCTTTTGACTTTAAATGACGGTTGGATGTGAGTTATTACTTTTTCAACTAAAATAAGTGTGTTTAAAGTCATTTCTGTGCCTGAAATTGGTCAAAATTGAAGATTTTGAGTAAGCAAAACTCTGTAAAAATGGCAGTTTTGGTCACTGTGAGGGTTTAAAAAGTGGTTATTCAACATGAGGCCCGATCCAAATGACATTTTGAATCATTTTTGGTAGAGTCCAAAAAATCAATTTTCTGATGAAAAACGATGACCCCGGACCAGTCGAACGTTGAAAAAATGGTCAATATTGATGAAATTTTAACATTTAATCTTTTGACTTTAAATGACGGTTGGATGTGAGTTATTACTTTTTCAACTAAAATAAGTGTGTTTAAAGTCATTTCTGTGCCTGAAATTGGTCAAAATTGAAGATTTTGAGTAAGCAAAACTCTGTAAAAATGGCAGTTTTGGTCACTGTGAGGGTTTAAAAAGTGGTTATTCAACATGAGGCCCGATCAAAATGACATTTTGAATCATTTTTGGTAGAGTCTAAAAAATCAATTTTCTGATGAAAAACGATGACCCCGGACCAGTCGAACGTTGAAAAAATGGTCAATATTGATGAAATTTTAACATTTAATCTTTTGACTTTAAATGACGGTTGGATGTGAGTTATTACTTTTTCAACTAAAATAAGTGTGTTTAAAGTCATTTCTGTGCCTGAAATTGGTCAAAATTGAAGATTTTGAGTAAGCAAAACTCTGTAAAAATGGCAGTTTTGGTCACTGTGAGGGTTTAAAAAGTGGTTATTCAACATGAGGCCCGATCCAAATGACATTTTTTATCATTTTTGGTAGAGTCCAAAAAATCCATTTTCTGATGAAAAACGATGACCCCGGACCAGTCGAACGTTGAAAAAATTGTCAATATTGATGAAATTTTAACATTTAATCTTTTGACTTTAAATGACGGTTGGATGTGAGTTAATACTTTTTCAACTAAAATAAGTGTGTTTAAAGTCATTTCTGTGCCTGAAATTGGTCAAAATTGAAGATTTTGAGTAAGCAAAACTCTGTAAAAATGGCAGTTTTGGTCACTGTGAGGGTTTAAAAAGTGGTTATTCAACATGAGGCCCGATCAAAATGACATTTTGAATCATTTTTGGTAGAGTCCAAAAAATCCATTTTCTGATGAAAAACGATGACCCCAGACCAGTCGAACGTTGAAAAAATGGTCAATATTGATGAAATTTTAACATTTAATCTTTTGACTTTAAATGACGGTTGGATGTGAGTTATTACTTTTTCAACTAAAATAAGTGTGTTTAAAGTCATTTCTGTGCCTGAAATTGGTCAAAATTGAAGATTTTGAGTAAGCAAAACTCTGTAAAAATGGCAGTTTTGGTCACTGTGAGGGTTTAAAAAGTGGTTATTCAACATGAGGCCCGATCAAAATGACATTTTGAATCATTTTTGGTAGAGTCCAAAAAATCAATTTTCTGATGAAAAACGATGACCCCGGACCAGTCGAACGTTGAAAAAATGGTCAATATTGATGAAATTTTAACATTTAATCTTTTGACTTTAAATGACGGTTGGATGTGAGTTATTACTTTTTCAACTAAAATAAGTGTGTTTAAAGTCATTTCTGTGCCTGAAATTGGTCAAAATTGAAGATTTTGAGTAAGCAAAACTCTGTAAAAATGGCAGTTTTGGTCACTGTGAGGGTTTAAAAAGTGGTTATTCAACATGAGGCCCGATCCAAATGACATTTTGAATCATTTTTGGTAGAGTCCAAAAAATCCATTTTCTGATGAAAAACGATGACCCCGGACCAGTCGAACGTTGAAAAAATGGTCAATATTGATGAAATTTTAACATGTAATCTTTTGACTTTAAATGACGGTTGGATGTGAGTTATTACTTTTTCAACTAAAATAAGTGTGTTTAAAGTCATTTCTGTGCCTGAAATTGGTCAAAATTGAAGATTTTGAGTAATCAAAACTGTAAAAATGGCAGTTTTGGTCACTGTGAGGGTTTAAAAAGTGGTTATTCAACATGAGGCCTGATCCAAATGACATGTTGAATCATTTTTGGTAGAGTCCAAAAAATCAATTTTCTGATGAAAAACGATGACCCCGGACCAGTCGAACGTTGAAAAAATGGTCAATATTGATGAAATTTTAACATTTAATCTTTTGACTTTAAATGACGGTTGGATGTGAGTTATTACTTTTTCAACTAAAATAAGTATGTTTAAAGTCATTTCTGTGCCTGAAATTGGTCAAAATTGAAGATTTTGAGTAAGCAAAACTCTGTAAAAATGGCAGTTTTGGTCACTGTGAGGGTTTAAAAAGTGGTTATTCAACATGAGGCCCGATCCAAATGACATTTTGAATCATTTTTGGTAGAGTCCAAAAAATCCATTTTCTGATGAAAAACGATGACCCCGGACCAGTCGAACGTTGAAAAAATGGTCAATATTGATGAAATTTTAACATTTAATCTTTTGACTTTAAATGACGGTTGGATGTGAGTTATTACTTTTTCAACTAAAATAAGTGTGTTTAAAGTCATTTATGTGCCTGAAATTGGTCAAAATTGAAGATTTTGAGTAAGCAAAAATGTAAAAATGGCAGTTTTGGTCACTGTGAGGGTTTAAAAAGTGGTTATTCAACATGAGGCCTGATCCAAATGACATGTTGAATCATTTTTGGTAGAGTCCAAAAAATCCATTTTCTGATGAAAAACGATGACCCCGGACCAGTCGAACGTTGAAAAAATGGTCAATATTGATGAAATTTTAACATTTAATCTTTTGACTTTAAATGACGGTTGGATGTGAGTTATTACTTTTTCAACTAAAATAAGTGTGTTTAAAGTCATTTCTGTGCCTGAAATTGGTCAAAATTGAAGATTTTGAGTAAGCAAAACTCTGTAAAAATGGCAGTTTTGGTCACTGTGAGGGTTTAAAAAGTGGTTATTCAACATGAGGCCTGATCCAAATGACATTTTGAATCATTTTTGGTAGAGTCCAAAAAATCCATTTTCTGATGAAAAACGATGACCCCGGACCAGTCGAACGTTGAAAAAATGGTCAATATTGATGAAATTTTAACATTTAATCTTTTGACTTTAAATGACGGTTGGATGTGAGTTATTACTTTTTCAACTAAAATAAGTGTGTTTAAAGTCATTTCTGTGCCTGAAATTGGTCAAAATTGAAGATTTTGAGTAAGCAAAACTCTGTAAAAATGGCAGTTTTGGTCACTGTGAGGGTTTAAAAAGTGGTTATTCAACATGAGGCCCGATCAAAATGACATTTTGAATCATTTTTGGTAGAGTCCAAAAAATCAATTTTCTGATGAAAAACGATGACCCCGGACCAGTCGAACGTTGTAAAAATGGTCAATATTGATGAAATTTTAACATTTAATCTTTTGACTTTAAATGACGGTTGGATGTGAGTTATTACTTTTTCAACTAAAATAAGTGTGTTTAAAGTCATTTCTGTGCCTGAAATTGGTCAAAATTGAAGATTTTGAGTAAGCAAAACTCTGTAAAAATGGCAGTTTTGGTCACTGTGAGGGTTTAAAAAGTGGTTATTTAACATGAGGCCCGATCCAAATGACATTTTTTATCATTTTTGGTAGAGTCCAAAAAATCCATTTTCTGATGAAAAACGATGACCCCGGACCAGTCGAACGTTGAAAAAATGGTCAATATTGATGAAATTTTAACATTTAATCTTTTGACTTTAAATGACGGTTGGATGTGAGTTATTACTTTTTCAACTAAAATAAGTGTGTTTAAAGTCATTTCTGTGCCTGAAATTGGTCAAAATTGAAGATTTTGAGTAAGCAAAACTCTGTAAAAATGGCAGTTTTGGTCACTGTGAGGGTTTAAAAAGTGGTTATTCAACATGAGGCCCGATCAAAATGACATTTTTTATCATTTTTGGTAGAGTCCAAAAAATCCATTTTCTGATGAAAAACGATGACCCCGGACCAGTCGAACGTTGAAAAAATGGTCAATATTGATGAAATTTTAACATTTAATCTTTTGACTTTAAATGACGGTTGGATGTGAGTTATTACTTTTTCAACTAAAATAAGTGTGTTTAAAGTCATTTCTTTGCCTGAAATTGGTCAAAATTGAAGATTTTGAGTAAGCAAAACTCTGTAAAAATGGCAGTTTTGGTCACTGTGAGGGTTTAAAAAGTGGTTATTCAACATGAGGCCCGGTCCAAATGACATTTTGAATCATTTCTGGTAGAGTCCAAAAAATCCATTTTCTGATGAAAAACGATGACCCCGGACCAGTCGAACGTTGAAAAAATGGTCAATATTGATGAAATTTTAACATTTAATCTTTTGACTTTAAATGACGGTTGGATGTGAGTTATTACTTTTTCAACTAAAATAAGTGTGTTTAAAGTCATTTCTGTGCCTGAAATTGGTCAAAATTGAAGATTTTGAGTAAGCAAAACTCTGTAAAAATGGCAGTTTTGGTCACTGTGAGGGTTTAAAAAGTGGTTATTCAACATGAGGCCCGATCCAAATGACATTTTGAATCATTTTTGGTAGAGTCCAAAAAATCCATTTTCTGATGAAAAACGATGACCCCGGACCAGTCGAACGTTGAAAAAATGGTCAATATTGATGAAATTTTAACATTTAATCTTTTGACTTTAAATGACGGTTGGATGTGAGTTATTACTTTTTCAACTAAAATAAGTGTGTTTAAAGTCATTTCTGTGCCTGAAATTGGTCAAAATTGAAGATTTTGAGTAAGCAAAACTCTGTAAAAATGGCAGTTTTGGTCACTGTGAGGGTTTAAAAAGTGGTTATTCAACATGAGGCCCGATCAAAATGACATTTTGAATCATTTTTGGTAGAGTCCAAAAAATCAATTTTCTGATGAAAAACGATGACCCCGGACCAGTCGAACGTTGAAAAAATGGTCAATATTGATGAAATTTTAACATTTAATCTTTTGACTTTAAATGACGGTTGGATGTGAGTTATTACTTTTTCAACTAAAATAAGTGTGTTTAAAGTCATTTCTGTGCCTGAAATTGGTCAAAATTGAAGATTTTGAGTAAGCAAAACTCTGTAAAAATGGCAGTTTTGGTCACTGTGAGGGTTTAAAAAGTGGTTATTCAACATGAGGCCCGATCCAAATGACATTTTTTATCATTTTTGGTAGAGTCCAAAAAATCCATTTTCTGATGAAAAACGATGACCCCGGACCAGTCGAACGTTGAAAAAATTGTCAATATTGATGAAATTTTAACATTTAATCTTTTGACTTTAAATGACGGTTGGATGTGAGTTAATACTTTTTCAACTAAAATAAGTGTGTTTAAAGTCATTTCTGTGCCTGAAATTGGTCAAAATTGAAGATTTTGAGTAAGCAAAACTCTGTAAAAATGGCAGTTTTGGTCACTGTGAGGGTTTAAAAAGTGGTTATTCAACATGAGGCCCGATCAAAATGACATTTTGAATCATTTTTGGTAGAGTCCAAAAAATCCATTTTCTGATGAAAAACGATGACCCCAGACCAGTCGAACGTTGAAAAAATGGTCAATATTGATGAAATTTTAACATTTAATCTTTTGACTTTAAATGACGGTTGGATGTGAGTTATTACTTTTTCAACTAAAATAAGTGTGTTTAAAGTCATTTCTGTGCCTGAAATTGGTCAAAATTGAAGATTTTGAGTAAGCAAAACTGTAAAAATGGCAGTTTTGGTCACTGTGAGGGTTTAAAAAGTGGTTATTCAACATGAGGCCTGATCCAAATGACATGTTGAATCATTTTTGGTAGAGTCCAAAAAATCCATTTTCTGATGAAAAACGATGACCCCGGACCAGTCGAACGTTGAAAAAATGGTCAATATTGATGAAATTTTAACATTTAATCTTTTGACTTTAAATGACGGTTGGATGTGAGTTATTACTTTTTCAACTAAAATAAGTGTGTTTAAAGTCATTTCTGTGCCTGAAATTGGTCAAAATTGAAGATTTTGAGTAAGCAAAACTCTGTAAAAATGGCAGTTTTGGTCACTGTGAGGGTTTAAAAAGTGGTTATTCAACATGAGGCCCGATCCAAATGACATTTTGAATCATTTTTGGTAGAGTCCAAAAAAATCAATTTTCTGATGAAAAACGATGACCCCGGACCAGTCGAACGTTGAAAAAATGGTCAATATTGATGAAATTTTAACATTTAATCTTTTGACTTTAAATGACGGTTGGATGTGAGTTATTACTTTTTCAACTAAAATAAGTGTGTTTAAAGTCATTTCTGTGCCTGAAATTGGTCAAAATTGAAGATTTTGAGTAAGCAAAACTCTGTAAAAATGGCAGTTTTGGTCACTGTGAGGATTTAAAAAGTGGTTATTCAACATGAGGCCCGATCAAAATGACATTTTGAATCATTTTTGGTAGAGTCCAATAAATCAATTTTCTGATGAAAAACGATGACCCCGGACCAGTCGAACGTTGAAAAAATGGTCAATATTGATGAAATTTTAACATTTAATCTTTTGACTTTAAATGACGGTTGGATGTGAGTTATTACTTTTTCAACTAAAATAAGTGTGTTTAAAGTCATTTCTGTGCCTGAAATTGGTCAAAATTGAAGATTTTGAGTAAGCAAAACTCTGTAAAAATGGCAGTTTTGGTCACTGTGAGGGTTTAAAAAGTGGTTATTCAACATGAGGCCCGATCCAAATGACATTTTGAATCATTTTTGGTAGAGTCCAAAAAATCCATTTTCTGATGAAAAACGATGACCCCGGACCAGTCGAACGTTGAAAAAATGGTCAATATTGATGAAATTTTAACATTTAATCTTTTGACTTTAAATGACGGTTGGATGTGAGTTATTACTTTTTCAACTAAAATAAGTGTGTTTAAAGTCATTTCTGTGCCTGAAATTGGTCAAAATTGAAGATTTTGAGTAAGCAAAACTCTGTAAAAATTGCAGTTTTGGTCACTGTGAGGGTTTAAAAAGTAGTTATTCAACATGAGGCCCGATCAAAATGACATTTTGAATCATTTTTGGTAGAGTCCAAAAAATCAATTTTCTGATGAAAAACGATGAGCCCGGACCAGTCGAACGTTGAAAAAATGGTCAATATTGATGAAATTTTAACATTTAATCTTTTGACTTTAAATGACGGTTGGATGTGAGTTATTACTTTTTCAACTAAAATAAGTGTGTTTAAAGTCATTTCTGTGCCTGAAATTGGTCAAAATTGAAGATTTTGAGTAAGCAAAACTCTGTAAAAATGGCAGTTTTGGTCACTGTGAGGGTTTAAAAAGTGGTTATTCAACATGAGGCCCGATCCAAATGACATTTTTTATCATTTTTGGTAGAGTCCAAAAAATCCATTTTCTGATGAAAAACGATGACCCCGGACCAGTCGAACGTTGAAAAAATGGTCAATATTGATGAAATTTTAACATTTAATCTTTTGACTTTAAATGACGGTTGGATGTGAGTTAATACTTTTTCAACTAAAATAAGTGTGTTTAAAGTCATTTCTGTGCCTGAAATTGGTCAAAATTGAAGATTTTGAGTAAGCAAAACTCTGTAAAAATGGCAGTTTTGGTCACTGTGAGGGTTTAAAAAGTGGTTATTCAACATGAGGCCCGATCAAAATGACATTTTGAATCATTTTTGGTAGAGTCCAAAAAATCAATTTTCTGATGAAAAACGATGACCCCGGACCAGTCGAACGTTGAAAAAATGGTCAATATTGATGAAATTTTAACATTTAATCTTTTGACTTTAAATGACGGTTGGATGTGAGTTATTACTTTTTCAACTAAAATAAGTGTGTTTAAAGTCATTTCGGTGCCTGAAATTGGTCAAAATTGAAGATTTTGAGTAAGCAAAACTCTGTAAAAATGGCAGTTTTGGTCACTGTGAGGGTTTAAAAAGTGGTTATTCAACATGAGGCCCGATCAAAATGACATTTTGAATCATTTTTGGTAGAGTCCAAAAAATCAATTTTCTGATGAAAAACGATGACCCCGGACCAGTCGAACGTTGAAAAAATGGTCAATATTGATGAAATTTTAACATTTAATCTTTTGACTTTAAATGACGGTTGGATGTGAGTTATTACTTTTTCAACTAAAATAAGTGTGTTTAAAGTCATTTCTGTGCCTGAAATTGGTCAAAATTGAAGATTTTGAGTAAGCAAAACTCTGTAAAAATGGCAGTTTTGGTCACTGTGAGGGTTTAAAAAGTGGTTATTCAACATGAGGCCCGATCCAAATGACATTTTGAATCATTTTTGGTAGAGTCCAAAAAATCCATTTTCTGATGAAAAACGATGACCCCGGACCAGTCAAACGTTGAAAAAATGGTCAATATTGATGAAATTTTAACATTTAATCTTTTGACTTTAAATGACGGTTGGATGTGAGTTATTACTTTTTCAACTAAAATAAGTGTGTTTAAAGTCATTTCTGTGCCTGAAATTGGTCAAAATTGAAGATTTTGAGTAATCAAAACTGTAAAAATGGCAGTTTTGGTCACTGTGAGGTTTTAAAAAGTGGTTATTCAACATGAGGCCTGATCCAAATGACATGTTGAATCATTTTTGGTAGAGTCCAAAAAATCAATTTTCTGATGAAAAACGATGACCCCGTACCAGTCGAACGTTGAAAATATGGTCAATATTGATGAAATTTTAACATTTAATCTTTTGACTTTAAATGACGGTTGGATGTGAGTTATTACTTTTTCAACTAAAATAAGTGTGTTTAAAGTCATTTCTGTGCCTGAAATTGGTCAAAATTGAAGATTTTGAGTAAGCAAAACTCTGTAAAAATGGCAGTTTTGGTCACTGTGAGGGTTTAAAAAGTGGTTATTCAACATGAGGCCCGATCCAAATGACATTTTGAATCATTTTTGGTAGAGTCCAAAAAATCCATTTTCTGATGAAAAACGATGACCCCGGACCAGTCGAACGTTGAAAAAATGGTCAATATTGATGAAATTTTAACATTTAATCTTTTGACTTTAAATGACGGTTGGATGTGAGTTATTACTTTTTCAACTAAAATAAGTGTGTTTAAAGTCATTTCTGTGCCTGAAATTGGTCAAAATTGAAGATTTTGAGTAAGCAAAACTGTAAAAATGGCAGTTTTGGTCACTGTGAGGGTTTAAAAAGTGGTTATTCAACATGAGGCTGATCCAAATGACATGTTGAATCATTTTTGGTAGAGTCCAAAAAATCCATTTTCTGATGAAAAAACGATGACCCCGGACCAGTCGAACGTTGAAAAAATGGTCAATATTGATGAAATTTTAACATTTAATCTTTTGACTTTAAATGACGGTTGGATGTGAGTTATTACTTTTTCAACTAAAATAAGTGTGTTTAAAGTCATTTCTGTGCCTGAAATTGGTCAAAATTGAAGATTTTGAGTAAGCAAAACTCTGTAAAAATGGCAGTTTTGGTCACTGTGAGGGTTTAAAAAGTGGTTATTCAACATGAGGCCCGATCCAAATGACATTTTGAATCATTTTTGGTAGAGTCCAAAAAATCAATTTTCTGATGAAAAACGATGACCCCGGACCAGTCGAACGTTGAAAAAATGGTCAATATTGATGAAATTTTAACATTTAATCTTTTGACTTTAAATGACGGTTGGATGTGAGTTATTACTTTTTCAACTAAAATAAGTGTGTTTAAAGTCATTTCTGTGCCTGAAATTGGTCAAAATTGAAGATTTTGAGTAAGCAAAACTCTGTAAAAATGGCAGTTTTGGTCACTGTGAGGGTTTAAAAAGTGGTTATTCAACATGAGGCCCGATCAAAATGACATTTTGAATCATTTTTGGTAGAGTCCAAAAAATCAATTTTCTGATGAAAAACGATGACCCCGGACCAGTCGAACGTTGAAAAAATGGTCAATATTGATGAAATTTTAACATTTAATCTTTTGACTTTAAATGACGGTTGGATGTGAGTTATTACTTTTTCAACTAAAATAAGTGTGTTTAAAGTCATTTCTGTGCCTGAAATTGGTCAAAATTGAAGATTTTGAGTAAGCAAAACTCTGTAAAAATGGCAGTTTTGGTCACTGTGAGGGTTTAAAAAGTGGTTATTCAACATGAGGCCCGATCCAAATGACATTTTTTATCATTTTTGGTAGAGTCCAAAAAATCCATTTTCTGATGAAAAACGATGACCCCGGACCAGTCGAACGTTGAAAAAATGGTCAATATTGATGAAATTTTAACATTTAATCTTTTGACTTTAAATGACGGTTGGATGTGAGTTATTACTTTTTCAACTAAAATAAGTGTGTTTAAAGTCATTTCTGTGCCTGAAATTGGTCAAAATTGAAGATTTTGAGTAAGCAAAACTCTGTAAAAATGGCAGTTTTGGTCACTGTGAGGGTTTAAAAAGTGGTTATTCAACATGAGGCCCGGTCCAAATGACATTTTGAATCATTTTTGGTAGAGTCCAAAAAATCCATTTTCTGATGAAAAACGATGACCCCGGACCAGTCGAACGTTGAAAAAATGGTCAATATTGATGAAATTTTAACATTTAATCTTTTGACTTTAAATGACGGTTGGATGTGAGTTATTACTTTTTCAACTAAAATAAGTGTGTTTAAAGTCATTTCTGTGCCTGAAATTGGTCAAAATTGAAGATTTTGAGTAAGCAAAACTCTGTAAAAATGGCAGTTTTGGTCACTGTGAGGGTTTAAAAAGTGGTTATTCAACATGAGGCCCGATCAAAATGACATTTTGAATCATTTTTGGTAGAGTCCAAAAAATCAATTTTCTGATGAAAAACGATGACCCCGGACCAGTCGAACGTTGAAAAAATGGTCAATATTGATGAAATTTTAACATTTAATCTTTTGACTTTAAATGACGGTTGGATGTGAGTTATTACTTTTTCAACTAAAATAAGTGTGTTTAAAGTCATTTCTGTGCCTGAAATTGGTCAAAATTGAAGATTTTGAGTAAGCAAAACTCTGTAAAAATGGCAGTTTTGGTCACTGTGAGGGTTTAAAAAGTGGTTATTCAACATGAGGCCCGATCAAAATGACATTTTGAATCATTTTTGGTAGAGTCCAAAAAATCAATTTTCTGATGAAAAACGATGACCCCGGACCAGTCGAACGTTGAAAAAATGGTCAATATTGATGAAATTTTAACATTTAATCTTTTGACTTTAAATGACGGTTGGATGTGAGTTATTACTTTTTCAACTAAAATAAGTGTGTTTAAAGTCATTTCTGTGCCTGAAATTGGTCAAAATTGAAGATTTTGAGTAAGCAAAACTCTGTAAAAATGGCAGTTTTGGTCACTGTGAGGGTTTAAAAAGTGGTTATTCAACATGAGGCCCGATCAAAATGACATTTTTTATCATTTTTGGTAGAGTCCAAAAAATCCATTTTCTGATGAAAAACGATGACCCCGGACCAGTCGAACGTTGAAAAAATGGTCAATATTGATGAAATTTTAACATTTAATCTTTTGACTTTAAATGACGGTTGGATGTGAGTTATTACTTTTTCAACTAAAATAAGTGTGTTTAAAGTCATTTCTTTGCCTGAAATTGGTCAAAATTGAAGATTTTGAGTAAGCAAAACTCTGTAAAAATGGCAGTTTTGGTCACTGTGAGGGTTTAAAAAGTGGTTATTCAACATGAGGCCCGGTCCAAATGACATTTTGAATCATTTCTGGTAGAGTCCAAAAAATCCATTTTCTGATGAAAAACGATGACCCCGGACCAGTCGAACGTTGAAAAAATGGTCAATATTGATGAAATTTTAACATTTAATCTTTTGACTTTAAATGACGGTTGGATGTGAGTTATTACTTTTTCAACTAAAATAAGTGTGTTTAAAGTCATTTCTGTGCCTGAAATTGGTCAAAATTGAAGATTTTGAGTAAGCAAAACTCTGTAAAAATGGCAGTTTTGGTCACTGTGAGGGTTTAAAAAGTGGTTATTCAACATGAGGCCCGATCCAAATGACATTTTGAATCATTTTTGGTAGAGTCCAAAAAATCAATTTTCTGATGAAAAACGATGACCCCGGACCAGTCGAACGTTGAAAAAATGGTCAATATTGATGAAATTTTAACATTTAATCTTTTGACTTTAAATGACGGTTGGATGTGAGTTATTACTTTTTCAACTAAAATAAGTGTGTTTAAAGTCATTTCTGTGCCTGAAATTGGTCAAAATTGAAGATTTTGAGTAAGCAAAACTCTGTAAAAATGGCAGTTTTGGTCACTGTGAGGGTTTAAAAAGTGGTTATTCAACATGAGGCCCGATCAAAATGACATTTTGAATCATTTTTGGTAGAGTCCAAAAAATCAATTTTCTGATGAAAAACGATGACCCCGGACCAGTCGAACGTTGAAAAAATGGTCAATATTGATGAAATTTTAACATTTAATCTTTTGACTTTAAATGACGGTTGGATGTGAGTTATTACTTTTTCAACTAAAATAAGTGTGTTTAAAGTCATTTCTGTGCCTGAAATTGGTCAAAATTGAAGATTTTGAGTAAGCAAAACTCTGTAAAAATGGCAGTTTTGGTCACTGTGAGGGTTTAAAAAGTGGTTATTCAACATGAGGCCCGATCCAAATGACATTTTTTATCATTTTTGGTAGAGTCCAAAAAATCCATTTTCTGATGAAAAACGATGACCCCGGACCAGTCGAACGTTGAAAAAATGGTCAATATTGATGAAATTTTAACATTTAATCTTTTGACTTTAAATGACGGTTGGATGTGAGTTATTACTTTTTCAACTAAAATAAGTGTGTTTAAAGTCATTTCTGTGCCTGAAATTGGTCAAAATTGAAGATTTTGAGTAAGCAAAACTCTGTAAAAATGGCAGTTTTGGTCACTGTGAGGGTTTAAAAAGTGGTTATTCAACATGAGGCCCGGTCCAAATGACATTTTGAATCATTTTTGGTAGAGTCCAAAAAATCCATTTTCTGATGAAAAACGATGACCCCGGACCAGTCGAACGTTGAAAAAATGGTCAATATTGATGAAATTTTAACATTTAATCTTTTGACTTTAAATGACGGTTGGATGTGAGTTATTACTTTTTCAACTAAAATAAGTGTGTTTAAAGTCATTTCTGTGCCTGAAATTGGTCAAAATTGAAGATTTTGAGTAAGCAAAACTCTGTAAAAATGGCAGTTTTGGTCACTGTGAGGGTTTAAAAAGTGGTTATTCAACATGAGGCCCGATCAAAATGACATTTTGAATCATTTTTGGTAGAGTCCAATAAATCAATTTTCTGATGAAAAACGATGACCCCGGACCAGTCGAACGTTGAAAAAATGGTCAATATTGATGAAATTTTAACATTTAATCTTTTGACTTTAAATGACGGTTGGATGTGAGTTATTACTTTTTCAACTAAAATAAGTGTGTTTAAAGTCATTTCTGTGCCTGAAATTGGTCAAAATTGAAGATTTTGAGTAAGCAAAACTCTGTAAAAATGGCAGTTTTGGTCACTGTGAGGGTTTAAAAAGTGGTTATTCAACATGAGGCCCGATCCAAATGACATTTTGAATCATTTTTGGTAGAGTCCAAAAAATCCATTTTCTGATGAAAAACGATGACCCCGGACCAGTCGAACGTTGAAAAAATGGTCAATATTGATGAAATTTTAACATTTAATCTTTTGACTTTAAATGACGGTTGGATGTGAGTTATTACTTTTTCAACTAAAATAAGTGTGTTTAAAGTCATTTCTGTGCCTGAAATTGGTCAAAATTGAAGATTTTGAGTAAGCAAAACTCTGTAAAAATGGCAGTTTTGGTCACTGTGAGGGTTTAAAAAGTGGTTATTCAACATGAGGCCCGATCAAAATGACATTTTTAATCATTTTTGGTAGAGTCCAAAAAATCAATTTTCTGATGAAAAACGATGAGCCCGGACCAGTCGAACGTTGAAAAAATGGTCAATATTGATGAAATTTTAACATTTAATCTTTTGACTTTAAATGACGGTTGGATGTGAGTTATTACTTTTTCAACTAAAATAAGTGTGTTTAAAGTCATTTCTGTGCCTGAAATTGGTCAAAATTGAAGATTTTGAGTAAGCAAAACTCTGTAAAAATGGCAGTTTTGGTCACTGTGAGGGTTTAAAAAGTGGTTATTCAACATGAGGCCCGATCCAAATGACATTTTTATCATTTTTGGTAGAGTCCAAAAAATCCATTTTCTGATGAAAAACGATGACCCCGGACCAGTCGAACGTTGAAAAAATGGTCAATATTGATGAAATTTTAACATTTAATCTTTTGACTTTAAATGACGGTTGGATGTGAGTTAATACTTTTTCAACTAAAATAAGTGTGTTTAAAGTCATTTCTGTGCCTGAAATTGGTCAAAATTGAAGATTTTGAGTAAGCAAAACTCTGTAAAAATGGCAGTTTTGGTCACTGTGAGGGTTTAAAAAGTGGTTATTCAACATGAGGCCCGATCAAAATGACATTTTGAATCATTTTTGGTAGAGTCCAAAAAATCAATTTTCTGATGAAAAACGATGACCACGGACCAGTCGAAAGTTGAAAAAATGGTCAATATTGATGAAATTTTAACATTTAATCTTTTGACTTTAAATGACGGTTGGATGTGAGTTATTACTTTTTCAACTAAAATAAGTGTGTTTAAAGTCATTTCTGTGCCTGAAATTGGTCAAAATTGAAGATTTTGAGTAAGCCAAAACTCTGTAAAAATGGCAGTTTTGGTCACTGTGAGGGTTTAAAAAGTGGTTATTCAACATGAGGCCCGATCAAAATGACATTTTGAATCATTTTTGGTAGAGTCCAAAAAATCAATTTTCTGATGAAAAACGATGACCCCGGACCAGTCGAACGTTGAAAAAATGGTCAATATTGATGAAATTTTAACATTTAATCTTTTGACTTTAAATGACGGTTGGATGTGAGTTATTACTTTTTCAACTAAAATAAGTGTGTTTAAAGTCATTTCTGTGCCTGAAATTGGTCAAAATTGAAGATTTTGAGTAAGCAAAACTCTGTAAAAATGGCAGTTTTGGTCACTGTGAGGGTTTAAAAAGTGGTTATTCAACATGAGGCCCGATCCAAATGACATTTTGAATCATTTTTGGTAGAGTCCAAAAAATCCATTTTCTGATGAAAAACGATGACCCCGGACCAGTCGAACGTTGAAAAAATGGTCAATATTGATGAAATTTTAACATTTAATCTTTTGACTTTAAATGACGGTTGGATGTGAGTTATTACTTTTTCAACTAAAATAAGTGTGTTTAAAGTCATTTCTGTGCCTGAAATTGGTCAAAATTGAAGATTTTGAGTAATCAAAACTGTAAAAATGGCAGTTTTGGTCACTGTGAGGGTTTAAAAAGTGGTTATTCAACATGAGGCCCGATCCAAATGACATTTTGAATCATTTTTGGTAGAGTCCAAAAAATCCATTTTCTGATGAAAAACGATATCCCCGGACCAGTCGAACGTTGAAAAAATGGTCAATATTGATGAAATTTTAACATTTAATCTTTTGACTTTAAATGACGGTTGGATGTGAGTTATTACTTTTTCAACTAAAATAAGTGTGTTTAAAGTCATTTCTGTGCCTGAAATTGGTCAAAATTGAAGATTTTGAGTAAGCAAAACTGTAAAAATGGCAGTTTTGGTCACTGTGAGGGTTTAAAAAGTGGTTATTCAACATGAGGCCTGATCCAAATGACATGTTGAATCATTTTTGGTAGAGTCCAAAAAATCCATTTTCTGATGAAAAACGATGACCCCGGACCAGTCGAACGTTGAAAAAATGGTCAATATTGATGAAATTTTAACATTTAATCTTTTGACTTTAAATGACGGTTGGATGTGAGTTATTACTTTTTCAACTAAAATAAGTGTGTTTAAAGTCATTTCTGTGCCTGAAATTGGTCAAAATTGAAGATTTTGAGTAAGCAAAACTCTGTAAAAATGGCAGTTTTGGTCACTGTGAGGGTTTAAAAAGTGGTTATTCAACATGAGGCCCGATCCAAATGACATTTTGAATCATTTTTGGTAGAGTCCAAAAAATCAATTTTCTGATGAAAAACGATGACCCCGGACCAGTCGAACGTTGAAAAAATGGTCAATATTGATGAAATTTTAACATTTAATCTTTTGACTTTAAATGACGGTTGGATGTGAGTTATTACTTTTTCAACTAAAATAAGTGTGTTTAAAGTCATTTCTGTGCCTGAAATTGGTCAAAATTGAAGATTTTGAGTAAGCAAAACTCTGTAAAAATGGCAGTTTTGGTCACTGTGAGGGTTTAAAAAGTGGTTATTCAACATGAGGCCCGATCAAAATGACATTTTGAATCATTTTTGGTAGAGTCCAAAAAATCAATTTTCTGATGAAAAACGATGACCCCGGACCAGTCGAACGTTGAAAAAATGGTCAATATTGATGAAATTTTAACATTTAATCTTTTGACTTTAAATGACGGTTGGATGTGAGTTATTACTTTTTCAACTAAAATAAGTGTGTTTAAAGTCATTTCTGTGCCTGAAATTGGTCAAAATTGAAGATTTTGAGTAAGCAAAACTCTGTAAAAATGGCAGTTTTGGTCACTGTGAGGGTTTAAAAAGTGGTTATTCAACATGAGGCCCGATCAAAATGACATTTTTTATCATTTTTGGTAGAGTCCAAAAAATCCATTTTCTGATGAAAAACGATGACCCCGGACCAGTCGAACGTTGAAAAAATGGTCAATATTGATGAAATTTTAACATTTAATCTTTTGACTTTAAATGACGGTTGGATGTGAGTTATTACTTTTTCAACTAAAATAAGTGTGTTTAAAGTCATTTCTTTGCCTGAAATTGGTCAAAATTGAAGATTTTGAGTAAGCAAAACTCTGTAAAAATGGCAGTTTTGGTCACTGTGAGGGTTTAAAAAGTGGTTATTCAACATGAGGCCCGGTCCAAATGACATTTTGAATCATTTCTGGTAGAGTCCAAAAAATCCATTTTCTGATGAAAAACGATGACCCCGGACCAGTCGAACGTTGAAAAAATGGTCAATATTGATGAAATTTTAACATTTAATCTTTTGACTTTAAATGACGGTTGGATGTGAGTTATTACTTTTTCAACTAAAATAAGTGTGTTTAAAGTCATTTCTGTGCCTGAAATTGGTCAAAATTGAAGATTTTGAGTAAGCAAAACTCTGTAAAAATGGCAGTTTTGGTCACTGTGAGGGTTTAAAAAGTGGTTATTCAACATGAGGCCCGATCCAAATGACATTTTGAATCATTTTTGGTAGAGTCCAAAAAATCAATTTTCTGATGAAAAACGATGACCCCGGACCAGTCGAACGTTGAAAAAATGGTCAATATTGATGAAATTTTAACATTTAATCTTTTGACTTTAAATGACGGTTGGATGTGAGTTATTACTTTTTCAACTAAAATAAGTGTGTTTAAAGTCATTTCTGTGCCTGAAATTGGTCAAAATTGAAGATTTTGAGTAAGCAAAACTCTGTAAAAATGGCAGTTTTGGTCACTGTGAGGGTTTAAAAAGTGGTTATTCAACATGAGGCCCGATCAAAATGACATTTTGAATCATTTTTGGTAGAGTCCAAAAAATCAATTTTCTGATGAAAAACGATGACCCCGGACCAGTCGAACGTTGAAAAAATGGTCAATATTGATGAAATTTTAACATTTAATCTTTTGACTTTAAATGACGGTTGGATGTGAGTTATTACTTTTTCAACTAAAATAAGTGTGTTTAAAGTCATTTCTGTGCCTGAAATTGGTCAAAATTGAAGATTTTGAGTAAGCAAAACTCTGTAAAAATGGCAGTTTTGGTCACTGTGAGGGTTTAAAAAGTGGTTATTCAACATGAGGCCCGATCCAAATGACATTTTTTATCATTTTTGGTAGAGTCCAAAAAATCCATTTTCTGATGAAAAACGATGACCCCGGACCAGTCGAACGTTGAAAAAATGGTCAATATTGATGAAATTTTAACATTTAATCTTTTGACTTTAAATGACGGTTGGATGTGAGTTATTACTTTTTCAACTAAAATAAGTGTGTTTAAAGTCATTTCTGTGCCTGAAATTGGTCAAAATTGAAGATTTTGAGTAAGCAAAACTCTGTAAAAATGGCAGTTTTGGTCACTGTGAGGGTTTAAAAAGTGGTTATTCAACATGAGGCCCGGTCCAAATGACATTTTGAATCATTTTTGGTAGAGTCCAAAAAATCCATTTTCTGATGAAAAACGATGACCCCGGACCAGTCGAACGTTGAAAAAATGGTCAATATTGATGAAATTTTAACATTTAATCTTTTGACTTTAAATGACGGTTGGATGTGAGTTATTACTTTTTCAACTAAAATAAGTGTGTTTAAAGTCATTTCTGTGCCTGAAATTGGTCAAAATTGAAGATTTTGAGTAAGCAAAACTCTGTAAAAATGGCAGTTTTGGTCACTGTGAGGGTTTAAAAAGTGGTTATTCAACATGAGGCCCGATCAAAATGACATTTTGAATCATTTTTGGTAGAGTCCAATAAATCAATTTTCTGATGAAAAACGATGACCCCGGACCAGTCGAACGTTGAAAAAATGGTCAATATTGATGAAATTTTAACATTTAATCTTTTGACTTTAAATGACGGTTGGATGTGAGTTATTACTTTTTCAACTAAAATAAGTGTGTTTAAAGTCATTTCTGTGCCTGAAATTGGTCAAAATTGAAGATTTTGAGTAAGCAAAACTCTGTAAAAATGGCAGTTTTGGTCACTGTGAGGGTTTAAAAAGTGGTTATTCAACATGAGGCCCGATCCAAATGACATTTTGAATCATTTTTGGTAGAGTCCAAAAAATCCATTTTCTGATGAAAAACGATGACCCCGGACCAGTCGAACGTTGAAAAAATGGTCAATATTGATGAAATTTTAACATTTAATCTTTTGACTTTAAATGACGGTTGGATGTGAGTTATTACTTTTTCAACTAAAATAAGTGTGTTTAAAGTCATTTCTGTGCCTGAAATTGGTCAAAATTGAAGATTTTGAGTAAGCAAAACTCTGTAAAAATGGCAGTTTTGGTCACTGTGAGGGTTTAAAAAGTGGTTATTCAACATGAGGCCCGATCAAAATGACATTTTGAATCATTTTTGGTAGAGTCCAAAAAATCAATTTTCTGATGAAAAACGATGAGCCCGGACCAGTCGAACGTTGAAAAAATGGTCAATATTGATGAAATTTTAACATTTAATCTTTTGACTTTAAATGACGGTTGGATGTGAGTTATTACTTTTTCAACTAAAATAAGTGTGTTTAAAGTCATTTCTGTGCCTGAAATTGGTCAAAATTGAAGATTTTGAGTAAGCAAAACTCTGTAAAAATGGCAGTTTTGGTCACTGTGAGGGTTTAAAAAGTGGTTATTCAACATGAGGCCCGATCCAAATGACATTTTTTATCATTTTTGGTAGAGTCCAAAAAATCCATTTTCTGATGAAAAACGATGACCCCGGACCAGTCGAACGTTGAAAAAATGGTCAATATTGATGAAATTTTAACATTTAATCTTTTGACTTTAAATGACGGTTGGATGTGAGTTAATACTTTTTCAACTAAAATAAGTGTGTTTAAAGTCATTTCTGTGCCTGAAATTGGTCAAAATTGAAGATTTTGAGTAAGCAAAACTCTGTAAAAATGGCAGTTTTGGTCACTGTGAGGGTTTAAAAAGTGGTTATTCAACATGAGGCCCGATCAAAATGACATTTTGAATCATTTTTGGTAGAGTCCAAAAAATCAATTTTCTGATGAAAAACGATGACCACGGACCAGTCGAAAGTTGAAAAAATGGTCAATATTGATGAAATTTTAACATTTAATCTTTTGACTTTAAATGACGGTTGGATGTGAGTTATTACTTTTTCAACTAAAATAAGTGTGTTTAAAGTCATTTCTGTGCCTGAAATTGGTCAAAATTGAAGATTTTGAGTAAGCAAAACTCTGTAAAAATGGCAGTTTTGGTCACTGTGAGGGTTTAAAAAGTGGTTATTCAACATGAGGCCCGATCAAAATGACATTTTGAATCATTTTTGGTAGAGTCCAAAAAATCAATTTTCTGATGAAAAACGATGACCCCGGACCAGTCGAACGTTGAAAAAATGGTCAATATTGATGAAATTTTAACATTTAATCTTTTGACTTTAAATGACGGTTGGATGTGAGTTATTACTTTTTCAACTAAAATAAGTGTGTTTAAAGTCATTTCTGTGCCTGAAATTGGTCAAAATTGAAGATTTTGAGTAAGCAAAACTCTGTAAAAATGGCAGTTTTGGTCACTGTGAGGGTTTAAAAAGTGGTTATTCAACATGAGGCCCGATCCAAATGACATTTTGAATCATTTTTGGTAGAGTCCAAAAAATCCATTTTCTGATGAAAAACGATGACCCCGGACCAGTCGAACGTTGAAAAAATGGTCAATATTGATGAAATTTTAACATTTAATCTTTTGACTTTAAATGACGGTTGGATGTGAGTTATTACTTTTTCAACTAAAATAAGTGTGTTTAAAGTCATTTCTGTGCCTGAAATTGGTCAAAATTGAAGATTTTGAGTAAGCAAAACTCTGTAAAAATGGCAGTTTTGGTCACTGTGAGGGTTTAAAAAGTGGTTATTCAACATGAGGCCCGATCAAAATGACATTTTGAATCATTTTTGGTAGAGTCCAAAAAATCAATTTTCTGATGAAAAACGATGAGCCCGGACCAGTCGAACGTTGAAAAAATGGTCAATATTGATGAAATTTTAACATTTAATCTTTTGACTTTAAATGACGGTTGGATGTGAGTTATTACTTTTTCAACTAAAATAAGTGTGTTTAAAGTCATTTCTGTGCCTGAAATTGGTCAAAATTGAAGATTTTGAGTAAGCAAAACTCTGTAAAAATGGCAGTTTTGGTCACTGTGAGGGTTTAAAAAGTGGTTATTCAACATGAGGCCCGATCCAAATGACATTTTTTATCATTTTTGGTAGAGTCCAAAAAATCCATTTTCTGATGAAAAACGATGACCCCGGACCAGTCGAACGTTGAAAAAATGGTCAATATTGATGAAATTTTAACATTTAATCTTTTGACTTTAAATGACGGTTGGATGTGAGTTAATACTTTTTCAACTAAAATAAGTGTGTTTAAAGTCATTTCTGTGCCTGAAATTGGTCAAAATTGAAGATTTTGAGTAAGCAAAACTCTGTAAAAATGGCAGTTTTGGTCACTGTGAGGGTTTAAAAAGTGGTTATTCAACATGAGGCCCGATCAAAATGACATTTTGAATCATTTTTGGTAGAGTCCAAAAAATCAATTTTCTGATGAAAAACGATGACCACGGACCAGTCGAAAGTTGAAAAAATGGTCAATATTGATGAAATTTTAACATTTAATCTTTTGACTTTAAATGACGGTTGGATGTGAGTTATTACTTTTTCAACTAAAATAAGTGTGTTTAAAGTCATTTCTGTGCCTGAAATTGGTCAAAATTGAAGATTTTGAGTAAGCAAAACTCTGTAAAAATGGCAGTTTTGGTCACTGTGAGGGTTTAAAAAGTGGTTATTCAACATGAGGCCCGATCAAAATGACATTTTGAATCATTTTTGGTAGAGTCCAAAAAATCAATTTTCTGATGAAAAACGATGACCCCGGACCAGTCGAACGTTGAAAAAATGGTCAATATTGATGAAATTTTAACATTTAATCTTTTGACTTTAAATGACGGTTGGATGTGAGTTATTACTTTTTCAACTAAAATAAGTGTGTTTAAAGTCATTTCTGTGCCTGAAATTGGTCAAAATTGAAGATTTTGAGTAAGCAAAACTCTGTAAAAATGGCAGTTTTGGTCACTGTGAGGGTTTAAAAAGTGGTTATTCAACATGAGGCCCGATCCAAATGACATTTTGAATCATTTTTGGTAGAGTCCAAAAAATCCATTTTCTGATGAAAAACGATGACCCCGGACCAGTCGAACGTTGAAAAAATGGTCAATATTGATGAAATTTTAACATTTAATCTTTTGACTTTAAATGACGGTTGGATGTGAGTTATTACTTTTTCAACTAAAATAAGTGTGTTTAAAGTCATTTCTGTGCCTGAAATTGGTCAAAATTGAAGATTTTGAGTAATCAAAACTGTAAAAATGGCAGTTTTGGTCACTGTGAGGGTTTAAAAAGTGGTTATTCAACATGAGGCCCGATCCAAATGACATTTTGAATCATTTTTGGTAGAGTCCAAAAAATCCATTTTCTGATGAAAAACGATATCCCCGGACCAGTCGAACGTTGAAAAAATGGTCAATATTGATGAAATTTTAACATTTAATCTTTTGACTTTAAATGACGGTTGGATGTGAGTTATTACTTTTTCAACTAAAATAAGTGTGTTTAAAGTCATTTCTGTGCCTGAAATTGGTCAAAATTGAAGATTTTGAGTAAGCAAAACTGTAAAAATGGCAGTTTTGGTCACTGTGAGGGTTTAAAAAGTGGTTATTCAACATGAGGCCTGATCCAAATGACATGTTGAATCATTTTTGGTAGAGTCCAAAAAATCCATTTTCTGATGAAAAACGATGACCCCGGACCAGTCGAACGTTGAAAAAATGGTCAATATTGATGAAATTTTAACATTTAATCTTTTGACTTTAAATGACGGTTGGATGTGAGTTATTACTTTTTCAACTAAAATAAGTGTGTTTAAAGTCATTTCTGTGCCTGAAATTGGTCAAAATTGAAGATTTTGAGTAAGCAAAACTCTGTAAAAATGGCAGTTTTGGTCACTGTGAGGGTTTAAAAAGTGGTTATTCAACATGAGGCCCGATCCAAATGACATTTTGAATCATTTTTGGTAGAGTCCAAAAAATCAATTTTCTGATGAAAAACGATGACCCCGGACCAGTCGAACGTTGAAAAAATGGTCAATATTGATGAAATTTTAACATTTAATCTTTTGACTTTAAATGACGGTTGGATGTGAGTTATTACTTTTTCAACTAAAATAAGTGTGTTTAAAGTCATTTCTGTGCCTGAAATTGGTCAAAATTGAAGATTTTGAGTAAGCAAAACTCTGTAAAAATGGCAGTTTTGGTCACTGTGAGGGTTTAAAAAGTGGTTATTCAACATGAGGCCCGATCAAAATGACATTTTGAATCATTTTTGGTAGAGTCCAAAAAATCAATTTTCTGATGAAAAACGATGACCCCGGACCAGTCGAACGTTGAAAAAATGGTCAATATTGATGAAATTTTAACATTTAATCTTTTGACTTTAAATGACGGTTGGATGTGAGTTATTACTTTTTCAACTAAAATAAGTGTGTTTAAAGTCATTTCTGTGCCTGAAATTGGTCAAAATTGAAGATTTTGAGTAAGCAAAACTCTGTAAAAATGGCAGTTTTGGTCACTGTGAGGGTTTAAAAAGTGGTTATTCAACATGAGGCCCGATCCAAATGACATTTTTTATCATTTTTGGTAGAGTCCAAAAAATCCATTTTCTGATGAAAAACGATGACCCCGGACCAGTCGAACGTTGAAAAAATGGTCAATATTGATGAAATTTTAACATTTAATCTTTTGACTTTAAATGACGGTTGAATGTGAGTTATTACTTTTTCAACTAAAATAAGTGTGTTTAAAGTCATTTCTGTGCCTGAAATTGGTCAAAATTGAAGATTTTGAGTAAGCAAAACTCTGTAAAAATGGCAGTTTTGGTCACTGTGAGGGTTTAAAAAGTGGTTATTCAACATGAGGCCCGGTCCAAATGACATTTTGAATCATTTTTGGTAGAGTCCAAAAAATCCATTTTCTGATGAAAAACGATGACCCCGGACCAGTCGAACGTTGAAAAAATGGTCAATATTGATGAAATTTTAACATTTAATCTTTTGACTTTAAATGACGGTTGGATGTGAGTTATTACTTTTTCAACTAAAATAAGTGTGTTTAAAGTCATTTCTGTGCCTGAAATTGGTCAAAATTGAAGATTTTGAGTAAGCAAAACTCTGTAAAAATGGCAGTTTTGGTCACTGTGAGGGTTTAAAAAGTGGTTATTCAACATGAGGCCCGATCAAAATGACATTTTGAATCATTTTTGGTAGAGTCCAAAAAATCAATTTTCTGATGAAAAACGATGACCCCGGACCAGTCGAACGTTGAAAAAATGGTCAATATTGATGAAATTTTAACATTTAATCTTTTGACTTTAAATGACGGTTGGATGTGAGTTATTACTTTTTCAACTAAAATAAGTGTGTTTAAAGTCATTTCTGTGCCTGAAATTGGTCAAAATTGAAGATTTTGAGTAAGCAAAACTCTGTAAAAATGGCAGTTTTGGTCACTGTGAGGGTTTAAAAAGTGGTTATTCAACATGAGGCCCGATCCAAATGACATTTTTTATCATTTTTGGTAGAGTCCAAAAAATCCATTTTCTGATGAAAAACGATGACCCCGGACCAGTCGAACGTTGAAAAAATTGTCAATATTGATGAAATTTTTACATTTAATCTTTTGACTTTAAATGACGGTTGGATGTGAGTTAATACTTTTTCAACTAAAATAAGTGTGTTTAAAGTCATTTCTGTGCCTGAAATTGGTCAAAATTGAAGATTTTGAGTAAGCAAAACTCTGTAAAAATGGCAGTTTTGGTCACTGTGAGGGTTTAAAAAGTGGTTATTCAACATGAGGCCCGATCAAAATGACATTTTGAATCATTTTTGGTAGAGTCCAAAAAATCCATTTTCTGATGAAAAACGATGACCCCGGACCAGTCGAACGTTGAAAAAATGGTCAATATTGATGAAACTTTAACATTTAATCTTTTGACTTTAAATGACGGTTGGATGTGAGTTATTACTTTTTCAACTAAAATAAGTGTGTTTAAAGTCATTTCTGTGCCTGAAATTGGTCAAAATTGAAGATTTTGAGTAATCAAAACTGTAAAAATGGCAGTTTTGGTCACTGTGAGGGTTTAAAAAGTGGTTATTCAACATGAGGCCCGATCCAAATGACATTTTGAATCATTTTTGGTAGAGTCCAAAAAATCCATTTTCTGATGAAAAACGATGACCCCGGACCAGTCGAACGTTGAAAAAATGGTCAATATTGATGAAATTTTAACATTTAATCTTTTGACTTTAAATGACGGTTGGATGTGAGTTATTACTTTTTCAACTAAAATAAGTGTGTTTAAAGTCATTTCTGTGCCTGAAATTGGTCAAAATTGAAGATTTTGAGTAAGCAAAACTGTAAAAATGGCAGTTTTGGTCACTGTGAGGGTTTAAAAAGTGGTTATTCAACATGAGGCCTGATCCAAATGACATGTTGAATCATTTTTGGTAGAGTCCAAAAAATCCATTTTCTGATGAAAAACGATGACCCCGGACCAGTCGAACGTTGAAAAAATGGTCAATATTGATGAAATTTTAACATTTAATCTTTTGACTTTAAATGACGGTTGGATGTGAGTTATTACTTTTTCAACTAAAATAAGTGTGTTTAAAGTCATTTCTGTGCCTGAAATTGGTCAAAATTGAAGATTTTGAGTAAGCAAAACTCTGTAAAAATGGCAGTTTTGGTCACTGTGAGGGTTTAAAAAGTGGTTATTCAACATGAGGCCCGATCAAAATGACATTTTGAATCATTTTTGGTAGAGTCCAAAAAATCAATTTTCTGATGAAAAACGATGACCCCGGACCAGTCGAACGTTGAAAAAATGGTCAATATTGATGAAATTTTAACATTTAATCTTTTGACTTTAAATGACGGTTGGATGTGAGTTATTACTTTTTCAACTAAAATAAGTGTGTTTAAAGTCATTTCTGTGCCTGAAATTGGTCAAAATTGAAGATTTTGAGTAAGCAAAACTCTGTAAAAATGGCAGTTTTGGTCACTGTGAGGGTTTAAAAAGTGGTTATTCAACATGAGGCCCGATCCAAATGACATTTTTTATCATTTTTGGTAGAGTCCAAAAAATCCATTTTCTGATGAAAAACGATGACCCCGGACCAGTCGAACGTTGAAAAAATGGTCAATATTGATGAAATTTTAACATTTAATCTTTTGACTTTAAATGACGGTTGAATGTGAGTTATTACTTTTTCAACTAAAATAAGTGTGTTTAAAGTCATTTCTGTGCCTGAAATTGGTCAAAATTGAAGATTTTGAGTAAGCAAAACTCTGTAAAAATGGCAGTTTTGGTCACTGTGAGGGTTTAAAAAGTGGTTATTCAACATGAGGCCCGGTCCAAATGACATTTTGAATCATTTTTGGTAGAGTTGAAAAAATCCATTTTCTGATGAAAAACGATGACCCCGGACCAGTCGAACGTTGAAAAAATGGTCAATATTGATGAAATTTTAACATTTAATCTTTTGACTTTAAATGACGGTTGGATGTGAGTTATTACTTTTTCAACTAAAATAAGTGTGTTTAAAGTCATTTCTGTGCCTGAAATTGGTCAAAATTGAAGATTTTGAGTAAGCAAAACTCTGTAAAAATGGCAGTTTTGGTCACTGTGAGGGTTTAAAAAGTGGTTATTCAACATGAGGCCCGATCCAAATGACATTTTTTATCATTTTTGGTAGAGTCCAAAAAATCCATTTTCTGATGAAAAACGATGACCCCGGACCAGTCGAACGTTGAAAAAATGGTCAATATTGATGAAATTTTTACATTTAATCTTTTGACTTTAAATGACGGTTGGATGTGAGTTAATACTTTTTCAACTAAAATAAGTGTGTTTAAAGTCATTTCTGTGCCTGAAATTGGTCAAAATTGAAGATTTTGAGTAAGCAAAACTCTGTAAAAATGGCAGTTTTGGTCACTGTGAGGGTTTAAAAAGTGGTTATTCAACATGAGGCCCGATCAAAATGACATTTTGAATCATTTTTGGTAGAGTCCAAAAAATCCATTTTCTGATGAAAAACGATGACCCCGGACCAGTCGAACGTTGAAAAAATGGTCAATATTGATGAAACTTTAACATTTAATCTTTTGACTTTAAATGACGGTTGGATGTGAGTTATTACTTTTTCAACTAAAATAAGTGTGTTTAAAGTCATTTCTGTGCCTGAAATTGGTCAAAATTGAAGATTTTGAGTAAGCAAAACTGTAAAAATGGCAGTTTTGGTCACTGTGAGGGTTTAAAAAGTGGTTATTCAACATGAGGCCTGATCCAAATGACATGTTGAATCATTTTTGGTAGAGTCCAAAAAATCCATTTTCTGATGAAAAACGATGACCCCGGACCAGTCGAACGTTGAAAAAATGGTCAATATTGATGAAATTTTAACATTTAATCTTTTGACTTTAAATGACGGTTGGATGTGAGTTATTACTTTTTCAACTAAAATAAGTGTGTTTAAAGTCATGTCTGTGCCTGAAATTGGTCAAAATTGAAGATTTTGAGTAAGCAAAACTCTGTAAAAATGGCAGTTTTGGTCACTGTGAGGGTTTAAAAAGTGGTTATTCAACATGAGGCCCGATCCAAATGACATTTTGAATCATTTTTGGTAGAGTCCAAAAAATCAATTTTCTGATGAAAAACGATGACCCCGGACCAGTCGAACGTTGAAAAAATGGTCAATATTGATGAAATTTTAACATTTAATCTTTTGACTTTAAATGACGGTTGGATGTGAGTTATTACTTTTTCAACTAAAATAAGTGTGTTTAAAGTCATTTCTGTGCCTGAAATTGGTCAAAATTGAAGATTTTGAGTAAGCAAAACTCTGTAAAAATGGCAGTTTTGGTCACTGTGAGGATTTAAAAAGTGGTTATTCAACATGAGGCCCGATCAAAATGACATTTTGAATCATTTTTGGTAGAGTCCAATAAATCAATTTTCTGATGAAAAACGATGACCCCGGACCAGTCGAACGTTGAAAAAATGGTCAATATTGATGAAATTTTAACATTTAATCTTTTGACTTTAAATGACGGTTGGATGTGAGTTATTACTTTTTCAACTAAAATAAGTGTGTTTAAAGTCATTTCTGTGCCTGAAATTGGTCAAAATTGAAGATTTTGAGTAAGCAAAACTCTGTAAAAATGGCAGTTTTGGTCACTGTGAGGGTTTAAAAAGTGGTTATTCAACATGAGGCCCGATCCAAATGACATTTTGAATCATTTTTGGTAGAGTCCAAAAAATCCATTTTCTGATGAAAAACGATGACCCCGGACCAGTCGAACGTTGAAAAAATGGTCAATATTGATGAAATTTTAACATTTAATCTTTTGACTTTAAATGACGGTTGGATGTGAGTTATTACTTTTTCAACTAAAATAAGTGTGTTTAAAGTCATTTCTGTGCCTGAAATTGGTCAAAATTGAAGATTTTGAGTAAGCAAAACTCTGTAAAAATGGCAGTTTTGGTCACTGTGAGGGTTTAAAAAGTGGTTATTCAACATGAGGCCCGATCAAAATGACATTTTGAATCATTTTTGGTAGAGTCCAAAAAATCAATTTTCTGATGAAAAACGATGAGCCCGGACCAGTCGAACGTTGAAAAAATGGTCAATATTGATGAAATTTTAACATTTAATCTTTTGACTTTAAATGACGGTTGGATGTGAGTTATTACTTTTTCAACTAAAATAAGTGTGTTTAAAGTCATTTCTGTGCCTGAAATTGGTCAAAATTGAAGATTTTGAGTAAGCAAAACTCTGTAAAAATGGCAGTTTTGGTCACTGTGAGGGTTTAAAAAGTGGTTATTCAACATGAGGCCCGATCCAAATGACATTTTTTATCATTTTTGGTAGAGTCCAAAAAATCCATTTTCTGATGAAAAACGATGACCCCGGACCAGTCGAACGTTGAAAAAATGGTCAATATTGATGAAATTTTAACATTTAATCTTTTGACTTTAAATGACGGTTGGATGTGAGTTAATACTTTTTCAACTAAAATAAGTGTGTTTAAAGTCATTTCTGTGCCTGAAATTGGTCAAAATTGAAGATTTTGAGTAAGCAAAACTCTGTAAAAATGGCAGTTTTGGTCACTGTGAGGGTTTAAAAAGTGGTTATTCAACATGAGGCCCGATCAAAATGACATTTTGAATCATTTTTGGTAGAGTCCAAAAAATCAATTTTCTGATGAAAAACGATGACCCCGGACCAGTCGAACGTTGAAAAAATGGTCAATATTGATGAAATTTTAACATTTAATCTTTTGACTTTAAATGACGGTTGGATGTGAGTTATTACTTTTTCAACTAAAATAAGTGTGTTTAAAGTCATTTCTGTGCCTGAAATTGGTCAAAATTGAAGATTTTGAGTAAGCAAAACTCTGTAAAAATGGCAGTTTTGGTCACTGTGAGGGTTTAAAAAGTGGTTATTCAACATGAGGCCCGATCAAAATGACATTTTGAATCATTTTTGGTAGAGTCCAAAAAATCAATTTTCTGATGAAAAACGATGACCCCGGACCAGTCGAACGTTGAAAAAATGGTCAATATTGATGAAATTTTAACATTTAATCTTTTGACTTTAAATGACGGTTGGATGTGAGTTATTACTTTTTCAACTAAAATAAGTGTGTTTAAAGTCATTTCTGTGCCTGAAATTGGTCAAAATTGAAGATTTTGAGTAAGCAAAACTCTGTAAAAATGGCAGTTTTGGTCACTGTGAGGGTTTAAAAAGTGGTTATTCAACATGAGGCCCGATCCAAATGACATTTTGAATCATTTTTGGTAGAGTCCAAAAAATCCATTTTCTGATGAAAAACGATGACCCCGGACCAGTCGAACGTTGAAAAAATGGTCAATATTGATGAAATTTTAACATTTAATCTTTTGACTTTAAATGACGGTTGGATGTGAGTTATTACTTTTTCAACTAAAATAAGTGTGTTTAAAGTCATTTCTGTGCCTGAAATTGGTCAAAATTGAAGATTTTGAGTAATCAAAACTGTAAAAATGGCAGTTTTGGTCACTGTGAGGGTTTAAAAAGTGGTTATTCAACATGAGGCCTGATCCAAATGACATGTTGAATCATTTTTGGTAGAGTCCAAAAAATCAATTTTCTGATGAAAAACGATGACCCCGGACCAGTCGAACGTTGAAAAAATGGTCAATATTGATGAAATTTTAACATTTAATCTTTTGACTTTAAATGACGGTTGGATGTGAGTTATTACTTTTTCAACTAAAATAAGTGTGTTTAAAGTCATTTCTGTGCCTGAAATTGGTCAAAATTGAAGATTTTGAGTAAGCAAAACTCTGTAAAAATGGCAGTTTTGGTCACTGTGAGGGTTTAAAAAGTGGTTATTCAACATGAGGCCCGATCCAAATGACATTTTGAATCATTTTTGGTAGAGTCCAAAAAATCCATTTTCTGATGAAAAACGATGACCCCGGACCAGTCGAACGTTGAAAAAATGGTCAATATTGATGAAATTTTAACATTTAATCTTTTGACTTTAAATGACGGTTGGATGTGAGTTATTACTTTTTCAACTAAAATAAGTGTGTTTAAAGTCATTTCTGTGCCTGAAATTGGTCAAAATTGAAGATTTTGAGTAAGCAAAACTGTAAAAATGGCAGTTTTGGTCACTGTGAGGGTTTAAAAAGTGGTTATTCAACATGAGGCCTGATCCAAATGACATGTTGAATCATTTTTGGTAGAGTCCAAAAAATCCATTTTCTGATGAAAAACGATGACCCCGGACCAGTCGAACGTTGAAAAAATGGTCAATATTGATGAAATTTTAACATTTAATCTTTTGACTTTAAATGACGGTTGGATGTGAGTTATTACTTTTTCAACTAAAATAAGTGTGTTTAAAGTCATTTCTGTGCCTGAAATTGGTCAAAATTGAAGATTTTGAGTAAGCAAAACTCTGTAAAAATGGCAGTTTTGGTCACTGTGAGGGTTTAAAAAGTGGTTATTCAACATGAGGCCCGATCCAAATGACATTTTGAATCATTTTTGGTAGAGTCCAAAAAATCAATTTTCTGATGAAAAACGATGACCCCGGACCAGTCGAACGTTGAAAAAATGGTCAATATTGATGAAATTTTAACATTTAATCTTTTGACTTTAAATGACGGTTGGATGTGAGTTATTACTTTTTCAACTAAAATAAGTGTGTTTAAAGTCATTTCTGTGCCTGAAATTGGTCAAAATTGAAGATTTTGAGTAAGCAAAACTCTGTAAAAATGGCAGTTTTGGTCACTGTGAGGGTTTAAAAAGTGGTTATTCAACATGAGGCCCGATCAAAATGACATTTTGAATCATTTTTGGTAGAGTCCAAAAAATCAATTTTCTGATGAAAAACGATGACCCCGGACCAGTCGAACGTTGAAAAAATGGTCAATATTGATGAAATTTTAACATTTAATCTTTTGACTTTAAATGACGGTTGGATGTGAGTTATTACTTTTTCAACTAAAATAAGTGTGTTTAAAGTCATTTCTGTGCCTGAAATTGGTCAAAATTGAAGATTTTGAGTAAGCAAAACTCTGTAAAAATGGCAGTTTTGGTCACTGTGAGGGTTTAAAAAGTGGTTATTCAACATGAGGCCCGATCCAAATGACATTTTGAATCATTTTTGGTAGAGTCCAAAAAATCAATTTTCTGATGAAAAACGATGACCCCGGACCAGTCGAACGTTGAAAAAATGGTCAATATTGATGAAATTTTAACATTTAATCTTTTGACTTTAAATGACGGTTGGATGTGAGTTATTACTTTTTCAACTAAAATAAGTGTGTTTAAAGTCATTTCTGTGCCTGAAATTGGTCAAAATTGAAGATTTTGAGTAAGCAAAACTCTGTAAAAATGGCAGTTTTGGTCACTGTGAGGGTTTAAAAAGTGGTTATTCAACATGAGGCCCGGTCCAAATGACATTTTGAATCATTTTTGGTAGAGTCCAAAAAATCAATTTTCTGATGAAAAACGATGACCCCGGACCAGTCGAACGTTGAAAAAATGGTCAATATTGATGAAATTTTAACATTTAATCTTTTGACTTTAAATGACGGTTGGATGTGAGTTATTACTTTTTCAACTAAAATAAGTGTGTTTAAAGTCATTTCTGTGCCTGAAATTGGTCAAAATTGAAGATTTTGAGTAAGCAAAACTCTGTAAAAATGGCAGTTTTGGTCACTGTGAGGGTTTAAAAAGTGGTTATTCAACATGAGGCCCGATCCAAATGACATTTTTTATCATTTTTGGTAGAGTCCAAAAAATCCATTTTCTGATGAAAAACGATGACCCCGGACCAGTCGAACGTTGAAAAAATGGTCAATATTGATGAAATTTTAACATTTAATCTTTTGACTTTAAATGACGGTTGAATGTGAGTTATTACTTTTTCAACTAAAATAAGTGTGTTTAAAGTCATTTCTGTGCCTGAAATTGGTCAAAATTGAAGATTTTGAGTAAGCAAAACTCTGTAAAAATGGCAGTTTTGGTCACTGTGAGGGTTTAAAAAGTGGTTATTCAACATGAGGCCCGGTCCAAATGACATTTTGAATCATTTTTGGTAGAGTCCAAAAAATCCATTTTCTGATGAAAAACGATGACCCCGGACCAGTCGAACGTTGAAAAAATGGTCAATATTGATGAAATTTTAACATTTAATCTTTTGACTTTAAATGACGGTTGGATGTGAGTTATTACTTTTTCAACTAAAATAAGTGTGTTTAAAGTCATTTCTGTGCCTGAAATTGGTCAAAATTGAAGATTTTGAGTAAGCAAAACTCTGTAAAAATGGCAGTTTTGGTCACTGTGAGGGTTTAAAAAGTGGTTATTCAACATGAGGCCCGATCCAAATGACATTTTTTATCATTTTTGGTAGAGTCCAAAAAATCCATTTTCTGATGAAAAACGATGACCCCGGACCAGTCGAACGTTGAAAAAATTGTCAATATTGATGAAATTTTTACATTTAATCTTTTGACTTTAAATGACGGTTGGATGTGAGTTAATACTTTTTCAACTAAAATAAGTGTGTTTAAAGTCATTTCTGTGCCTGAAATTGGTCAAAATTGAAGATTTTGAGTAAGCAAAACTCTGTAAAAATGGCAGTTTTGGTCACTGTGAGGGTTTAAAAAGTGGTTATTCAACATGAGGCCCGATCAAAATGACATTTTGAATCATTTTTGGTAGAGTCCAAAAAATCCATTTTCTGATGAAAAACGATGACCCCGGACCAGTCGAACGTTGAAAAAATGGTCAATATTGATGAAACTTTAACATTTAATCTTTTGACTTTAAATGACGGTTGGATGTGAGTTATTACTTTTTCAACTAAAATAAGTGTGTTTAAAGTCATTTCTGTGCCTGAAATTGGTCAAAATTGAAGATTTTGAGTAAGCAAAACTGTAAAAATGGCAGTTTTGGTCACTGTGAGGGTTTAAAAAGTGGTTATTCAACATGAGGCCTGATCCAAATGACATGTTGAATCATTTTTGGTAGAGTCCAAAAAATCCATTTTCTGATGAAAAACGATGACCCCGGACCAGTCGAACGTTGAAAAAATGGTCAATATTGATGAAATTTTAACATTTAATCTTTTGACTTTAAATGACGGTTGGATGTGAGTTATTACTTTTTCAACTAAAATAAGTGTGTTTAAAGTCATGTCTGTGCCTGAAATTGGTCAAAATTGAAGATTTTGAGTAAGCAAAACTCTGTAAAAATGGCAGTTTTGGTCACTGTGAGGGTTTAAAAAGTGGTTATTCAACATGAGGCCCGATCCAAATGACATTTTGAATCATTTTTGGTAGAGTCCAAAAAATCAATTTTCTGATGAAAAACGATGACCCCGGACCAGTCGAACGTTGAAAAAATGGTCAATATTGATGAAATTTTAACATTTAATCTTTTGACTTTAAATGACGGTTGGATGTGAGTTATTACTTTTTCAACTAAAATAAGTGTGTTTAAAGTCATTTCTGTGCCTGAAATTGGTCAAAATTGAAGATTTTGAGTAAGCAAAACTCTGTAAAAATGGCAGTTTTGGTCACTGTGAGGATTTAAAAAGTGGTTATTCAACATGAGGCCCGATCAAAATGACATTTTGAATCATTTTTGGTAGAGTCCAATAAATCAATTTTCTGATGAAAAACGATGACCCCGGACCAGTCGAACGTTGAAAAAATGGTCAATATTGATGAAATTTTAACATTTAATCTTTTGACTTTAAATGACGGTTGGATGTGAGTTATTACTTTTTCAACTAAAATAAGTGTGTTTAAAGTCATTTCTGTGCCTGAAATTGGTCAAAATTGAAGATTTTGAGTAAGCAAAACTCTGTAAAAATGGCAGTTTTGGTCACTGTGAGGGTTTAAAAAGTGGTTATTCAACATGAGGCCCGATCCAAATGACATTTTGAATCATTTTTGGTAGAGTCCAAAAAATCCATTTTCTGATGAAAAACGATGACCCCGGACCAGTCGAACGTTGAAAAAATGGTCAATATTGATGAAATTTTAACATTTAATCTTTTGACTTTAAATGACGGTTGGATGTGAGTTATTACTTTTTCAACTAAAATAAGTGTGTTTAAAGTCATTTCTGTGCCTGAAATTGGTCAAAATTGAAGATTTTGAGTAAGCAAAACTCTGTAAAAATGGCAGTTTTGGTCACTGTGAGGGTTTAAAAAGTGGTTATTCAACATGAGGCCCGATCAAAATGACATTTTGAATCATTTTTGGTAGAGTCCAAAAAATCAATTTTCTGATGAAAAACGATGACCCCGGACCAGTCGAACGTTGAAAAAATGGTCAATATTGATGAAATTTTAACATTTAATCTTTTGACTTTAAATGACGGTTGGATGTGAGTTATTACTTTTTCAACTAAAATAAGTGTGTTTAAAGTCATTTCTGTGCCTGAAATTGGTCAAAATTGAAGATTTTGAGTAAGCAAAACTCTGTAAAAATGGCAGTTTTGGTCACTGTGAGGGTTTAAAAAGTGGTTATTCAACATGAGGCCCGATCAAAATGACATTTTGAATCATTTTTGGTAGAGTCCAAAAAATCAATTTTCTGATGAAAAACGATGACCCCGGACCAGTCGAACGTTGAAAAAATGGTCAATATTGATGAAATTTTAACATTTAATCTTTTGACTTTAAATGACGGTTGGATGTGAGTTATTACTTTTTCAACTAAAATAAGTGTGTTTAAAGTCATTTCTGTGCCTGAAATTGGTCAAAATTGAAGATTTTGAGTAAGCAAAACTCTGTAAAAATGGCAGTTTTGGTCACTGTGAGGGTTTAAAAAGTGGTTATTCAACATGAGGCCCGATCCAAATGACATTTTGAATCATTTTTGGTAGAGTCCAAAAAATCCATTTTCTGATGAAAAACGATGACCCCGGACCAGTCGAACGTTGAAAAAATGGTCAATATTGATGAAATTTTAACATTTAATCTTTTGACTTTAAATGACGGTTGGATGTGAGTTATTACTTTTTCAACTAAAATAAGTGTGTTTAAAGTCATTTCTGTGCCTGAAATTGGTCAAAATTGAAGATTTTGAGTAATCAAAACTGTAAAAATGGCAGTTTTGGTCACTGTGAGGGTTTAAAAAGTGGTTATTCAACATGAGGCCTGATCCAAATGACATGTTGAATCATTTTTGGAAGAGTCCAAAAAATCAATTTTCTGATGAAAAACGATGACCCCGGACCAGTCGAACGTTGAAAAAATGGTCAATATTGATGAAATTTTAACATTTAATCTTTTGACTTTAAATGACGGTTGGATGTGAGTTATTACTTTTTCAACTAAAATAAGTGTGTTTAAAGTAATTTCTGTGCCTGAAATTGGTCAAAATTGAAGATTTTGAGTAAGCAAAACTCTGTAAAAATGGCAGTTTTGGTCACTGTGAGGGTTTAAAAAGTGGTTATTCAACATGAGGCCCGATCCAAATGACATTTTGAATCATTTTTGGTAGAGTCCAAAAAATCCATTTTCTGATGAAAAACGATGACCCCGGACCAGTCGAACGTTGAAAAAATGGTCAATATTGATGAAATTTTAACATTTAATCTTTTGACTTTAAATGACGGTTGGATGTGAGTTATTACTTTTTCAACTAAAATAAGTGTGTTTAAAGTCATTTCTGTGCCTGAAATTGGTCAAAATTGAAGATTTTGAGTAAGCAAAACTGTAAAAATGGCAGTTTTGGTCACTGTGAGGGTTTAAAAAGTGGTTATTCAACATGAGGCCTGATCCAAATGACATGTTGAATCATTTTTGGTAGAGTCCAAAAAATCCATTTTCTGATGAAAAACGATGACCCCGGACCAGTCGAACGTTGAAAAAATGGTCAATATTGATGAAATTTTAACATTTAATCTTTTGACTTTAAATGACGGTTGGATGTGAGTTATTACTTTTTCAACTAAAATAAGTGTGTTTAAAGTCATTTCTGTGCCTGAAATTGGTCAAAATTGAAGATTTTGAGTAAGCAAAACTCTGTAAAAATGGCAGTTTTGGTCACTGTGAGGGTTTAAAAAGTGGTTATTCAACATGAGGCCCGATCCAAATGACATTTTGAATCATTTTTGGTAGAGTCCAAAAAATCAATTTTCTGATGAAAAACGATGACCCCGGACCAGTCGAACGTTGAAAAAATGGTCAATATTGATGAAATTTTAACATTTAATCTTTTGACTTTAAATGACGGTTGGATGTGAGTTATTACTTTTTCAACTAAAATAAGTGTGTTTAAAGTCATTTCTGTGCCTGAAATTGGTCAAAATTGAAGATTTTGAGTAAGCAAAACTCTGTAAAAATGGCAGTTTTGGTCACTGTGAGGGTTTAAAAAGTGGTTATTCAACATGAGGCCCGATCAAAATGACATTTTGAATCATTTTTGGTAGAGTCCAAAAAATCAATTTTCTGATGAAAAACGATGACCCCGGACCAGTCGAACGTTGAAAAAATGGTCAATATTGATGAAATTTTAACATTTAATCTTTTGACTTTAAATGACGGTTGGATGTGAGTTATTACTTTTTCAACTAAAATAAGTGTGTTTAAAGTCATTTCTGTGCCTGAAATTGGTCAAAATTGAAGATTTTGAGTAAGCAAAACTCTGTAAAAATGGCAGTTTTGGTCACTGTGAGGGTTTAAAAAGTGGTTATTCAACATGAGGCCCGATCCAAATGACATTTTGAATCATTTTTGGTAGAGTCCAAAAAATCAATTTTCTGATGAAAAACGATGACCCCGGACCAGTCGAACGTTGAAAAAATGGTCAATATTGATGAAATTTTAACATTTAATCTTTTGACTTTAAATGACGGTTGGATGTGAGTTATTACTTTTTCAACTAAAATAAGTGTGTTTAAAGTCATTTCTGTGCCTGAAATTGGTCAAAATTGAAGATTTTGAGTAAGCAAAACTCTGTAAAAATGGCAGTTTTGGTCACTGTGAGGGTTTAAAAAGTGGTTATTCAACATGAGGCCCGGTCCAAATGACATTTTGAATCATTTTTGGTAGAGTCCAAAAAATCCATTTTCTGATGAAAAACGATGACCCCGGACCAGTCGAACGTTGAAAAAATGGTCAATATTGATGAAATTTTAACATTTAATCTTTTGACTTTAAATGACGGTTGGATGTGAGTTATTACTTTTTCAACTAAAATAAGTGTGTTTAAAGTCATTTCTGTGCCTGAAATTGGTCAAAATTGAAGATTTTGAGTAAGCAAAACTCTGTAAAAATGGCAGTTTTGGTCACTGTGAGGGTTTAAAAAGTGGTTATTCAACATGAGGCCCGATCAAAATGACATTTTGAATCATTTTTGGTAGAGTCCAAAAAAATCAATTTTCTGATGAAAAACGATGACCCCGGACCAGTCGAACGTTGAAAAAATGGTCAATATTGATGAAATTTTAACATTTAATCTTTTGACTTTAAATGACGGTTGGATGTGAGTTATTACTTTTTCAACTAAAATAAGTGTGTTTAAAGTCATTTCTGTGCCTGAAATTGGTCAAAATTGAAGATTTTGAGTAAGCAAAACTCTGTAAAAATGGCAGTTTTGGTCACTGTGAGGGTTTAAAAAGTGGTTATTCAACATGAGGCCCGATCCAAATGACATTTTGAATCATTTTTGGTAGAGTCCAAAAAATCCATTTTCTGATGAAAAACGATGACCCCGGACCAGTCGAACGTTGAAAAAATGGTCAATATTGATGAAATTTTAACATTTAATCTTTTGACTTTAAATGACGGTTGGATGTGAGTTATTACTTTTTCAACTAAAATAAGTGTGTTTAAAGTCATTTCTGTGCCTGAAATTGGTCAAAATTGAAGATTTTGAGTAAGCAAAACTCTGTAAAAATGGCAGTTTTGGTCACTGTGAGGGTTTAAAAAGTGGTTATTCAACATGAGGCCCGATCAAAATGACATTTTGAATCATTTTTGGTAGAGTCCAAAAAATCAATTTTCTGATGAAAAACGATGACCCCGGACCAGTCGAACGTTGAAAAAATGGTCAATATTGATGAAATTTTAACATTTAATCTTTTGACTTTAAATGACGGTTGGATGTGAGTTATTACTTTTTCAACTAAAATAAGTGTGTTTAAAGTCATTTCTGTGCCTGAAATTGGTCAAAATTGAAGATTTTGAGTAAGCAAAACTCTGTAAAAATGGCAGTTTTGGTCACTGTGAGGGTTTAAAAAGTGGTTATTCAACATGAGGCCCGATCCAAATGACATTTTTTATCATTTTTGGTAGAGTCCAAAAAATCCATTTTCTGATGAAAAACGATGACCCCGGACCAGTCGAACGTTGAAAAAATTGTCAATATTGATGAAATTTTAACATTTAATCTTTTGACTTTAAATGACGGTTGGATGTGAGTTAATACTTTTTCAACTAAAATAAGTGTGTTTAAAGTCATTTCTGTGCCTGAAATTGGTCAAAATTGAAGATTTTGAGTAAGCAAAACTCTGTAAAAATGGCATTTTTGGTCACTGTGAGGGTTTAAAAAGTGGTTATTCAACATGAGGCCCGATCAAAATGACATTTTGAATCATTTTTGGTAGAGTCCAAAAAATCCATTTTCTGATGAAAAACGATGACCCCGGACCAGTCGAACGTTGAAAAAATGGTCAATATTGATGAAATTTTAACATTTAATCTTTTGACTTTAAATGACGGTTGGATGTGAGTTATTACTTTTTCAACTAAAATAAGTGTGTTTAAAGTCATTTCTGTGCCTGAAATTGGTCAAAATTGAAGATTTTGAGTAAGCAAAACTGTAAAAATGGCAGTTTTGGTCACTGTGAGGGTTTAAAAAGTGGTTATTCAACATGAGGCCTGATCCAAATGACATGTTGAATCATTTTTGGTAGAGTCCAAAAAATCCATTTTCTGATGAAAAACGATGACCCCGGACCAGTCGAACGTTGAAAAAATGGTCAATATTGATGAAATTTTAACATTTAATCTTTTGACTTTAAATGACGGTTGGATGTGAGTTATTACTTTTTCAACTAAAATAAGTGTGTTTAAAGTCATTTCTGTGCCTGAAATTGGTCAAAATTGAAGATTTTGAGTAAGCAAAACTCTGTAAAAATGGCAGTTTTGGTCACTGTGAGGGTTTAAAAAGTGGTTATTCAACATGAGGCCCGATCCAAATGACATTTTGAATCATTTTTGGTAGAGTCCAAAAAATCAATTTTCTGATGAAAAACGATGACCCCGGACCAGTCAAACGTTGAAAAAATGGTCAATATTGATGAAATTTTAACATTTAATCTTTTGACTTTAAATGACGGTTGGATGTGAGTTATTACTTTTTCAACTAAAATAAGTGTGTTTAAAGTCATTTCTGTGCCTGAAATTGGTCAAAATTGAAGATTTTGAGTAAGCAAAACTCTGTAAAAATGGCAGTTTTGGTCACTGTGAGGGTTTAAAAAGTGGTTATTCAACATGAGGCCCGATCAAAATGACATTTTGAATCATTTTTGGTAGAGTCCAAAAAATCAATTTTCTGATGAAAAACGATGACCCCGGACCAGTCGAACGTTGAAAAAATGGTCAATATTGATGAAATTTTAACATTTAATCTTTTGACTTTAAATGACGGTTGGATGTGAGTTATTACTTTATCAACTGAAATAAGTGTGTTTAAAGTCATTTCAGTGCCTGAAATTGGTCAACATTGAAGATTTTGGGTAAGCAAAACTCTGTAAAAATGGCAATTTTGGTCACTGTGAGGGTTTAAAAAGTGGTTATTCAACATGAGGGCCGATCCAAATGACATTTTGAATCATTTTTGGTAGAGTCCAAAAAATCAATTTTCTGATGAAAAACGATGACCCCGGACCAGTCGAACGTTGAAAAAATGGTCAATATTGATGACATTTTAACATTTAATCTTTTGACTTTAAATGACGGTTGGATGTGAATTATAACTTTATCAACTAAAATAAGTGTGTTTAAAGTCATTTCAGTGCCTGAAATTGGTCAAAATTGAAGATTTTGGGTAAGCAAAACTCTGTAAAAATGGCAATTTTGGTCACTGTGAGGGTTTAAAAAGTGGTTATTCAACATGAGGCCCGATCCAAATGACATTTTGAATCATTTTTGGTAGAGTCCAAAAAAATAAATTTTCTGATGAAAAACGATGACCCCGGACCAGTCGAACGTTGAAAAAATGGTCAATATTGATGAAATTTTAACATTTAATCTTTTGACTTTAAATGACGGTTGGATGTGAATTATTACTTTTTCAACTAAAATAAGTGTGTTTAAAGTCATTTCTGTGCCTGAAATTGGTCAAAATGGAAGCTTTTGAGTAAGCAAAACTCTGTAAAAATGGCAATTTTGGTCACTGTGAGGGTTTAAAAAGTGGTTATTCAACATGAGACCCGATCCAAAAGACAGTTTGAATAATTTTTGGTAGAGTCCAAAAAATCAATTTTCTGATGAAAAACGATGACCCCGGACCAGTCGAACGTTGAAAAAATGGTCAATATTGATGAAATTTTAACATTTAATCTTTTGACTTTGAATGACGGTTGGATGTGAATTATTACTCTTTCAACTAAAATAAGTGTGTTTAAAGTCATTTCAGTGCCTGAAATTGGTCAAAATTGAAGCTTTTGAGTAAGCAAAACTCTGTAAAAATGGCAATTTTGTTCACCGTGAGGGTTTAAAAAGTGGTTATTCAACATGAGACCCGATCCAAAAGACAGTTTGAATAATTTTTGGTAGAGTCCAAAAAATCAATTTTCTGATGAAAAACGATGACTCCGGACCAGTCGAACGTTGAAAAAATGGTCAATATTGATGAAATTTTAACATTTAATCTTTTGACTTTAAATGACGGTTGGATGTGAATTATAACTTTATCAACTAAAATAAGTGCGTTTAAAGTCATTTCAGTGCCTGAAATTGGTCAAAATTGAAGATTTTGGGTAAGCAAAACTCTGTAAAAATGGCAATTTTGGTCACTGTGAGGGTTTAAAAAGTGGTTATTCAACATGAGGCCCGATCCAAATGACATTTTGAATCATTTTTGGTAGAGTCCAAAAAATCAATTTTCTGATGAAAAACGATGACCCCGGACCAGTCAGACGTTGAAAAAATGGTCAATATTGATGAAATTTTAACATTTAAACTTTTGACTTTAAATGACTGTTGGATGTGAATTATTACTTTTTCAACTAAAATAAGTGCGTTTAAAGTCATTTCTGTGCCTGAAATTGGTCAAAATTGAATCTTTTGAGTAAGCAAAACTCTGTAAAAATGTCAATTTTGGTCACTGTGAGGGTTTAAAAAGTGGTTATTCAACATGAGGCCCGATCCAAATGACATTTTGAATCATTTTTGGTAGAGTCCAAAAAATCAATTTTCTGATGAAAAACGATGACCCCGGACCAGTCGAACGTTGAAAAAATGGTCAATATTGATGAAATTTTAACATTTAATCTTTTGACTTTAAATGACGGTTGGATGTGAATTATAACTTTATCAACTAAAATAAGTGTGTTTAAAGTCATTTCAGTGCCTGAAATTGGTCAAAATTGAAGATTTTGGGTAAGCAAAACTCTGTAAAAATGGCAATTTTGGTCACTGTGAGGGTTTAAAAAGTGGTTATTCAACATGAGGCCCGATCCAAATGACATTTTGAATCATTTTTGGTAGAGTCCAAAAAATCAATATTCTGATGAAAAACGATGACCCCGGACCAGTCAGACGTTGAAAAAATGGTCAATATTGATGACATTTTAACATTTATTCTTTTGACTTTAAATGACGGTTGGATGTGAATTATTACTTTTTCAACTAAAATAAGTGTGTTTAAAGTCATTTCTGTGGTTGAAATTGGTCAAAATTGAAGCTTTTGAGTAAGCAAAACTCTGTAAAAATGGCAATTTTGGTCACTGTGAGGGTTTAAAAAGTGGTTATTCAACATGAGACCCGATCCAAAAGACAGTTTGAATAATTTTTGGTAGAGTCCAAAAAAATCAATTTTCTGATGAAAAACGATGACTCCGGACCAGTCGAACGTTCCAAAAATGGTCAATATTGATGAAATTTTAACATTTAATCTTTTGACTTTAAATGACGGTTGGATGTGAATTATAACATTATCAACTAAAATAAGTGTGTTTAAAGTCATTTCAGTGCCTGAAATTGGTCAAAATTGAAGATTTTGGGTAAGCAAAACTCTGTAAAAATGGCAATTTTGGTCATTGTGAGGGTTTAAAAAGTGGTTATTCAACATGAGGCCCGATCCAAATGACATTTTGAATCATTTTTGGTAAAGTCCAAAAAATCAATTTTCTGATGAAAAACGATGACTCCGGACCAGTCGAACGTTGAAAAAATGGTCAATATTGATGAAATTTTAACATTTAATCTTTTGACTTTAAATGACGGTTGGATGTGAATTATTACTTTTTCAACCAAAATAAGTGTGTTTAAAGTCATTTCTGTGCCTGAAATTGGTCAAAATTGAAGATTTTGAGTAAGCAAAGCTCTGTAAAAATGGCAATTTTGGTCACTGTGAGGGTTTAAAAAGTGATTTTTCAACATGAGGCCCGATCCAAATGACATTTTGAATCATTTTTGGTAGAGTCCAAAAAATCAATTTTCTGATGAAAAACGATGACCCCGGACCAGTCGAACGTTGAAAAAATGGTCAATATTGATGAAATTTTAACATTTAATCTTTTGACTTTAAATGACGGTTGGATGTGAGTTATTACTTTTTCAACTAAAATAAGTGTGTTTAAAGTCATTTCTGTGCCTGAAATTGGTCAAAATTGAAGATTTTGAGTAAGCAAAACTCTGTAAAAATGGCAGTTTTGGTCACTGTGAGGGTTTAAAAAGTGGTTATTCAACATGAGGCCCGATCCAAATGACATTTTGAATCATTTTTGGTAGAGTCCAAAAAATCCATTTTCTGATGAAAAACGATGACCCAGGACCAGTCGAACGTTGAAAAAATGGTCAATATTGATGAAATTTTAACATTTAATCTTTTGACTTTAAATGACGGTTGGATGTGAGTTATTACTTTTTCAACTAAAATAAGTGTGTTTAAAGTCATTTCTGTGCCTGAAATTGGTCAAAATTGAAGATTTTGAGTAAGCAAAACTCTGTAAAAATGGCAGTTTTGGTCACTGTGAGGGTTTAAAAAGTGGTTATTCAACATGAGGCCCGATCAAAATGACATTTTGAATCATTTTTGGTAGAGTCCAAAAAATCAATTTTCTGATGAAAAACGATGAGCCCGGACCAGTCGAACGTTGAAAAAATGGTCAATATTGATGAAATTTTAACATTTAATCTTTTGACTTTAAATGACGGTTGGATGTGAGTTATTACTTTTTCAACTAAAATAAGTGTGTTTAAAGTCATTTCTGTGCCTGAAATTGGTCAAAATTGAAGATTTTGAGTATTCAAAACTGTAAAAATGGCAGTTTTGGTCACTGTGAGGGTTTAAAAAGTGGTTATTCAACATGAGGCCTGATCCAAATGACATGTTGAATCATTTTTGGTAGAGTCCAAAAAATCAATTTTCTGATGAAAAACGATGACCCCGGACCAGTCGAATGTTGAAAAAATGGTCAATATTGATGAAATTTTAACATTTAATCTTTTGACTTTAAATGACGGTTGGATGTGAGTTATTACTTTTTCAACTAAAATAAGTGTGTTTAAAGTCATTTCTGTGCCTGAAATTGGTCAAAATTGAAGATTTTGAGTAAGCAAAACTCTGTAAAAATGGCAGTTTTGGTCACTGTGAGGGTTTAAAAAGTGGTTATTCAACATGAGGCCCGATCCAAATGACATTTTGAATCATTTTTGGTAGAGTCCAAAAAATCCATTTTCTGATGAAAAACGATGACCCCGGACCAGTCGAACGTTGAAAAAATGGTCAATATTGATGAAATTTTAACATTTAATCTTTTGACTTTAAATGACGGTTGGATGTGAGTTATTACTTTTTCAACTAAAATAAGTGTGTTTAAAGTCATTTCTGTGCCTGAAATTGGTCAAAATTGAAGATTTTGAGTAAGCAAAACTGTAAAAATGGCAGTTTTGGTCACTGTGAGGGTTTAAAAAGTGGTTATTCAACATGAGGCCTGATCCAAATGACATGTTGAATCATTTTTGGTAGAGTCCAAAAAATCCATTTTCTGATGAAAAACGATGACCCCGGACCAGTCGAACGTTGAAAAAATGGTCAATATTGATGAAATTTTAACATTTAATCTTTTGACTTTAAATGACGGTTGGATGTGAGTTATTACTTTTTCAACTAAAATAAGTGTGTTTAAAGTCATTTCTGTGCCTGAAATTGGTCAAAATTGAAGATTTTGAGTAAGCAAAACTCTGTAAAAATGGCAGTTTTGGTCACTGTGAGGGTTTAAAAAGTGGTTATTCAACATGAGGCCCGATCCAAATGACATTTTGAATCATTTTTGGTAGAGTCCAAAAAATCAATTTTCTGATGAAAAACGATGACCCCGGACCAGTCGAACGTTGAAAAAATGGTCAATATTGATGAAATTTTAACATTTAATCTTTTGACTTTAAATGACGGTTGGATGTGAGTTATTACTTTTTCAACTAAAATAAGTGTGTTTAAAGTCATTTCTGTGCCTGAAATTGGTCAAAATTGAAGATTTTGAGTAAGCAAAACTCTGTAAAAATGGCAGTTTTGGTCACTGTGAGGGTTTAAAAAGTGGTTATTCAACATGAGGCCCGATCAAAATGACATTTTGAATCATTTTTGGTAGAGTCCAAAAAATCAATTTTCTGATGAAAAACGATGACCCCGGACCAGTCGAACGTTGAAAAAATGGTCAATATTGATGAAATTTTAACATTTAATCTTTTGACTTTAAATGACGGTTGGATGTGAGTTATTACTTTTTCAACTAAAATAAGTGTGTTTAAAGTCATTTCTGTGCCTGAAATTGGTCAAAATTGAAGATTTTGAGTAAGCAAAACTCTGTAAAAATGGCAGTTTTGGTCACTGTGAGGGTTTAAAAAGTGGTTATTCAACATGAGGCCCGATCCAAATGACATTTTGAATCATTTTTGGTAGAGTCCAAAAAATCAATTTTCTGATGAAAAACGATGACCCCGGACCAGTCGAACGTTGAAAAAATGGTCAATATTGATGAAATTTTAACATTTAATCTTTTGACTTTAAATGACGGTTGGATGTGAGTTATTACTTTTTCAACTAAAATAAGTGTGTTTAAAGTCATTTCTGTGCCTGAAATTGGTCAAAATTGAAGATTTTGAGTAAGCAAAACTCTGTAAAAATGGCAGTTTTGGTCACTGTGAGGGTTTAAAAAGTGGTTATTCAACATGAGGCCCGGTCCAAATGACATTTTGAATCATTTTTGGTAGAGTCCAAAAAATCAATTTTCTGATGAAAAACGATGACCCCGGACCAGTCGAACGTTGAAAAAATGGTCAATATTGATGAAATTTTAACATTTAATCTTTTGACTTTAAATGACGGTTGGATGTGAGTTATTACTTTTTCAACTAAAATAAGTGTGTTTAAAGTCATTTCTGTGCCTGAAATTGGTCAAAATTGAAGATTTTGAGTAAGCAAAACTCTGTAAAAATGGCAGTTTTGGTCACTGTGAGGGTTTAAAAAGTGGTTATTCAACATGAGGCCCGATCCAAATGACATTTTTTATCATTTTTGGTAGAGTCCAAAAAATCCATTTTCTGATGAAAAACGATGACCCCGGACCAGTCGAACGTTGAAAAAATGGTCAATATTGATGAAATTTTAACATTTAATCTTTTGACTTTAAATGACGGTTGAATGTGAGTTATTACTTTTTCAACTAAAATAAGTGTGTTTAAAGTCATTTCTGTGCCTGAAATTGGTCAAAATTGAAGATTTTGAGTAAGCAAAACTCTGTAAAAATGGCAGTTTTGGTCACTGTGAGGGTTTAAAAAGTGGTTATTCAACATGAGGCCCGGTCCAAATGACATTTTGAATCATTTTTGGTAGAGTCCAAAAAATCCATTTTCTGATGAAAAACGATGACCCCGGACCAGTCGAACGTTGAAAAAATGGTCAATATTGATGAAATTTTAACATTTAATCTTTTGACTTTAAATGACGGTTGGATGTGAGTTATTACTTTTTCAACTAAAATAAGTGTGTTTAAAGTCATTTCTGTGCCTGAAATTGGTCAAAATTGAAGATTTTGAGTAAGCAAAACTCTGTAAAAATGGCAGTTTTGGTCACTGTGAGGGTTTAAAAAGTGGTTATTCAACATGAGGCCCGATCCAAATGACATTTTTTATCATTTTTGGTAGAGTCCAAAAAATCCATTTTCTGATGAAAAACGATGACCCCGGACCAGTCGAACGTTGAAAAAATTGTCAATATTGATGAAATTTTTACATTTAATCTTTTGACTTTAAATGACGGTTGGATGTGAGTTAATACTTTTTCAACTAAAATAAGTGTGTTTAAAGTCATTTCTGTGCCTGAAATTGGTCAAAATTGAAGATTTTGAGTAAGCAAAACTCTGTAAAAATGGCAGTTTTGGTCACTGTGAGGGTTTAAAAAGTGGTTATTCAACATGAGGCCCGATCAAAATGACATTTTGAATCATTTTTGGTAGAGTCCAAAAAATCCATTTTCTGATGAAAAACGATGACCCCGGACCAGTCGAACGTTGAAAAAATGGTCAATATTGATGAAACTTTAACATTTAATCTTTTGACTTTAAATGACGGTTGGATGTGAGTTATTACTTTTTCAACTAAAATAAGTGTGTTTAAAGTCATTTCTGTGCCTGAAATTGGTCAAAATTGAAGATTTTGAGTAAGCAAAACTGTAAAAATGGCAGTTTTGGTCACTGTGAGGGTTTAAAAAGTGGTTATTCAACATGAGGCCTGATCCAAATGACATGTTGAATCATTTTTGGTAGAGTCCAAAAAATCCACTTTCTGATGAAAAACGATGACCCCGGACCAGTCGAACGTTGAAAAAATGGTCAATATTGATGAAATTTTAACATTTAATCTTTTGACTTTAAATGACGGTTGGATGTGAGTTATTACTTTTTCAACTAAAATAAGTGTGTTTAAAGTCATGTCTGTGCCTGAAATTGGTCAAAATTGAAGATTTTGAGTAAGCAAAACTCTGTAAAAATGGCAGTTTTGGTCACTGTGAGGGTTTAAAAAGTGGTTATTCAACATGAGGCCCGATCCAAATGACATTTTGAATCATTTTTGGTAGAGTCCAAAAAATCAATTTTCTGATGAAAAACGATGACCCCGGACCAGTCGAACGTTGAAAAAATGGTCAATATTGATGAAATTTTAACATTTAATCTTTTGACTTTAAATGACGGTTGGATGTGAGTTATTACTTTTTCAACTAAAATAAGTGTGTTTAAAGTCATTTCTGTGCCTGAAATTGGTCAAAATTGAAGATTTTGAGTAAGCAAAACTCTGTAAAAATGGCAGTTTTGGTCACTGTGAGGATTTAAAAAGTGGTTATTCAACATGAGGCCCGATCAAAATGACATTTTGAATCATTTTTGGTAGAGTCCAATAAATCAATTTTCTGATGAAAAACGATGACCCCGGACCAGTCGAACGTTGAAAAAATGGTCAATATTGATGAAATTTTAACATTTAATCTTTTGACTTTAAATGACGGTTGGATGTGAGTTATTACTTTTTCAACTAAAATAAGTGTGTTTAAAGTCATTTCTGTGCCTGAAATTGGTCAAAATTGAAGATTTTGAGTAAGCAAAACTCTGTAAAAATGGCAGTTTTGGTCACTGTGAGGGTTTAAAAAGTGGTTATTCAACATGAGGCCCGATCCAAATGACATTTTGAATCATTTTTGGTAGAGTCCAAAAAATCCATTTTCTGATGAAAAACGATGACCCCGGACCAGTCGAACGTTGAAAAAATGGTCAATATTGATGAAATTTTAACATTTAATCTTTTGACTTTAAATGACGGTTGGATGTGAGTTATTACTTTTTCAACTAAAATAAGTGTGTTTAAAGTCATTTCTGTGCCTGAAATTGGTCAAAATTGAAGATTTTGAGTAAGCAAAACTCTGTAAAAATGGCAGTTTTGGTCACTGTGAGGGTTTAAAAAGTGGTTATTCAACATGAGGCCCGATCAAAATGACATTTTGAATCATTTTTGGTAGAGTCCAAAAAATCAATTTTCTGATGAAAAACGATGAGCCCGGACCAGTCGAACGTTGAAAAAATGGTCAATATTGATGAAATTTTAACATTTAATCTTTTGACTTTAAATGACGGTTGGATGTGAGTTATTACTTTTTCAACTAAAATAAGTGTGTTTAAAGTCATTTCTGTGCCTGAAATTGGTCAAAATTGAAGATTTTGAGTAAGCAAAACTCTGTAAAAATGGCAGTTTTGGTCACTGTGAGGGTTTAAAAAGTGGTTATTCAACATGAGGCCCGATCCAAATGACATTTTTTATCATTTTTGGTAGAGTCCAAAAAATCCATTTTCTGATGAAAAACGATGACCCCGGACCAGTCGAACGTTGAAAAAATGGTCAATATTGATGAAATTTTAACATTTAATCTTTTGACTTTAAATGACGGTTGGATGTGAGTTAATACTTTTTCAACTAAAATAAGTGTGTTTAAAGTCATTTCTGTGCCTGAAATTGGTCAAAATTGAAGATTTTGAGTAAGCAAAACTCTGTAAAAATGGCAGTTTTGGTCACTGTGAGGGTTTAAAAAGTGGTTATTCAACATGAGGCCCGATCAAAATGACATTTTGAATCATTTTTTGTAGAGTCCAAAAAATCAATTTTCTGATGAAAAACGATGACCCCGGACCAGTCGAACGTTGAAAAAATGGTCAATATTGATGAAATTTTAACATTTAATCTTTTGACTTTAAATGACGGTTGGATGTGAGTTATTACTTTTTCAACTAAAATAAGTGTGTTTAAAGTCATTTCTGTGCCTGAAATTGGTCAAAATTGAAGATTTTGAGTAAGCAAAACTCTGTAAAAATGGCAGTTTTGGTCACTGTGAGGGTTTAAAAAGTGGTTATTCAACATGAGGCCCGATCAAAATGACATTTTGAATCATTTTTGGTAGAGTCCAAAAAATCAATTTTCTGATGAAAAACGATGACCCCGGACCAGTCGAACGTTGAAAAAATGGTCAATATTGATGAAATTTTAACATTTAATCTTTTGACTTTAAATGACGGTTGGATGTGAGTTATTACTTTTTCAACTAAAATAAGTGTGTTTAAAGTCATTTCTGTGCCTGAAATTGGTCAAAATTGAAGATTTTGAGTAAGCAAAACTCTGTAAAAATGGCAGTTTTGGTCACTGTGAGGGTTTAAAAAGTGGTTATTCAACATGAGGCCCGATCCAAATGACATTTTGAATCATTTTTGGTAGAGTCCAAAAAATCCATTTTCTGATGAAAAACGATGACCCCGGACCAGTCGAACGTTGAAAAAATGGTCAATATTGATGAAATTTTAACATTTAATCTTTTGACTTTAAATGACGGTTGGATGTGAGTTATTACTTTTTCAACTAAAATAAGTGTGTTTAAAGTCATTTCTGTGCCTGAAATTGGTCAAAATTGAAGATTTTGAGTAATCAAAACTGTAAAAATGGCAGTTTTGGTCACTGTGAGGGTTTAAAAAGTGGTTATTCAACATGAGGCCTGATCCAAATGACATGTTGAATCATTTTTGGAAGAGTCCAAAAAATCAATTTTCTGATGAAAAACGATGACCCCGGACCAGTCGAACGTTGAAAAAATGGTCAATATTGATGAAATTTTAACATTTAATCTTTTGACTTTAAATGACGGTTGGATGTGAGTTATTACTTTTTCAACTAAAATAAGTGTGTTTAAAGTAATTTCTGTGCCTGAAATTGGTCAAAATTGAAGATTTTGAGTAAGCAAAACTCTGTAAAAATGGCAGTTTTGGTCACTGTGAGGGTTTAAAAAGTGGTTATTCAACATGAGGCCCGATCCAAATGACATTTTGAATCATTTTTGGTAGAGTCCAAAAAATCCATTTTCTGATGAAAAACGATGACCCCGGACCAGTCGAACGTTGAAAAAATGGTCAATATTGATGAAATTTTAACATTTAATCTTTTGACTTTAAATGACGGTTGGATGTGAGTTATTACTTTTTCAACTAAAATAAGTGTGTTTAAAGTCATTTCTGTGCCTGAAATTGGTCAAAATTGAAGATTTTGAGTAAGCAAAACTGTAAAAATGGCAGTTTTGGTCACTGTGAGGGTTTAAAAAGTGGTTATTCAACATGAGGCCTGATCCAAATGACATGTTGAATCATTTTTGGTAGAGTCCAAAAAATCCATTTTCTGATGAAAAACGATGACCCCGGACCAGTCGAACGTTGAAAAAATGGTCAATATTGATGAAATTTTAACATTTAATCTTTTGACTTTAAATGACGGTTGGATGTGAGTTATTACTTTTTCAACTAAAATAAGTGTGTTTAAAGTCATTTCTGTGCCTGAAATTGGTCAAAATTGAAGATTTTGAGTAAGCAAAACTCTGTAAAAATTGCAGTTTTGGTCACTGTGAGGGTTTAAAAAGTGGTTATTCAACATGAGGCCCGATCCAAATGACATTTTGAATCATTTTTGGTAGAGTCCAAAAAATCAATTTTCTGATGAAAAACGATGACCCCGGACCAGTCGAACGTTGAAAAAATGGTCAATATTGATGAAATTTTAACATTTAATCTTTTGACTTTAAATGACGGTTGGATGTGAGTTATTACTTTTTCAACTAAAATAAGTGTGTTTAAAGTCATTTCTGTGCCTGAAATTGGTCAAAATTGAAGATTTTGAGTAAGCAAAACTCTGTAAAAATGGCAGTTTTGGTCACTGTGAGGGTTTAAAAAGTGGTTATTCAACATGAGGCCCGATCAAAATGACATTTTGAATCATTTTTGGTAGAGTCCAAAAAATCAATTTTCTGATGAAAAACGATGACCCCGGACCAGTCGAACGTTGAAAAAATGGTCAATATTGATGAAATTTTAACATTTAATCTTTTGACTTTAAATGACGGTTGGATGTGAGTTATTACTTTTTCAACTAAAATAAGTGTGTTTAAAGTCATTTCTGTGCCTGAAATTGGTCAAAATTGAAGATTTTGAGTAAGCAAAACTCTGTAAAAATGGCAGTTTTGGTCACTGTGAGGGTTTAAAAAGTGGTTATTCAACATGAGGCCCGATCCAAATGACATTTTGAATCATTTTTGGTAGAGTCCAAAAAATCAATTTTCTGATGAAAAACGATGACCCCGGACCAGTCGAACGTTGAAAAAATGGTCAATATTGATGAAATTTTAACATTTAATCTTTTGACTTTAAATGACGGTTGGATGTGAGTTATTACTTTTTCAACTAAAATAAGTGTGTTTAAAGTCATTTCTGTGCCTGAAATTGGTCAAAATTGAAGATTTTGAGTAAGCAAAACTCTGTAAAAATGGCAGTTTTGGTCACTGTGAGGGTTTAAAAAGTGGTTATTCAACATGAGGCCCGGTCCAAATGACATTTTGAATCATTTTTGGTAGAGTCCAAAAAATCCATTTTCTGATGAAAAACGATGACCCCGGACCAGTCGAACGTTGAAAAAATGGTCAATATTGATGAAATTTTAACATTTAATCTTTTGACTTTAAATGACGGTTGGATGTGAGTTATTACTTTTTCAACTAAAATAAGTGTGTTTAAAGTCATTTCTGTGCCTGAAATTGGTCAAAATTGAAGATTTTGAGTAAGCAAAACTCTGTAAAAATGGCAGTTTTGGTCACTGTGAGGGTTTAAAAAGTGGTTATTCAACATGAGGCCCGATCAAAATGACATTTTGAATCATTTTTGGTAGAGTCCAAAAAAATCAATTTTCTGATGAAAAACGATGACCCCGGACCAGTCGAACGTTGAAAAAATGGTCAATATTGATGAAATTTTAACATTTAATCTTTTGACTTTAAATGACGGTTGGATGTGAGTTATTACTTTTTCAACTAAAATAAGTGTGTTTAAAGTCATTTCTGTGCCTGAAATTGGTCAAAATTGAAGATTTTGAGTAAGCAAAACTCTGTAAAAATGGCAGTTTTGGTCACTGTGAGGGTTTAAAAAGTGGTTATTCAACATGAGGCCCGATCCAAATGACATTTTGAATCATTTTTGGTAGAGTCCAAAAAATCAATTTTCTGATGAAAAACGATGACCCCGGACCAGTCGAACGTTGAAAAAATGGTCAATATTGATGAAATTTTAACATTTAATCTTTTGACTTTAAATGACGGTTGGATGTGAGTTATTACTTTTTCAACTAAAATAAGTGTGTTTAAAGTCATTTCTGTGCCTGAAATTGGTCAAAATTGAAGATTTTGAGTAAGCAAAACTCTGTAAAAATGGCAGTTTTGGTCACTGTGAGGGTTTAAAAAGTGGTTATTCAACATGAGGCCCGATCAAAATGACATTTTGAATCATTTTTGGTAGAGTCCAAAAAATCAATTTTCTGATGAAAAACGATGACCCCGGACCAGTCGAACGTTGAAAAAATGGTCAATATTGATGAAATTTTAACATTTAATCTTTTGACTTTAAATGACGGTTGGATGTGAGTTATTACTTTTTCAACTAAAATAAGTGTGTTTAAAGTCATTTCTGTGCCTGAAATTGGTCAAAATTGAAGATTTTGAGTAAGCAAAACTCTGTAAAAATGGCAGTTTTGGTCACTGTGAGGGTTTAAAAAGTGGTTATTCAACATGAGGCCCGATCCAAATGACATTTTTTATCATTTTTGGTAGAGTCCAAAAAATCCATTTTCTGATGAAAAACGATGACCCCGGACCAGTCGAACGTTGAAAAAATTGTCAATATTGATGAAATTTTAACATTTAATCTTTTGACTTTAAATGACGGTTGGATGTGAGTTAATACTTTTTCAACTAAAATAAGTGTGTTTAAAGTCATTTCTGTGCCTGAAATTGGTCAAAATTGAAGATTTTGAGTAAGCAAAACTCTGTAAAAATGGCAGTTTTGGTCACTGTGAGGGTTTAAAAAGTGGTTATTCAACATGAGGCCCGATCAAAATGACATTTTGAATCATTTTTGGTAGAGTCCAAAAAATCCATTTTCTGATGAAAAACGATGACCCCGGACCAGTCGAACGTTGAAAAAATGGTCAATATTGATGAAATTTTAACATTTAATCTTTTGACTTTAAATGACGGTTGGATGTGAGTTATTACTTTTTCAACTAAAATAAGTGTGTTTAAAGTCATTTCTGTGCCTGAAATTGGTCAAAATTGAAGATTTTGAGTAAGCAAAACTGTAAAAATGGCAGTTTTGGTCACTGTGAGGGTTTAAAAAGTGGTTATTCAACATGAGGCCTGATCCAAATGACATGTTGAATCATTTTTGGTAGAGTCCAAAAAATCCATTTTCTGATGAAAAACGATGACCCCGGACCAGTCGAACGTTGAAAAAATGGTCAATATTGATGAAATTTTAACATTTAATCTTTTGACTTTAAATGACGGTTGGATGTGAGTTATTACTTTTTCAACTAAAATAAGTGTGTTTAAAGTCATTTCTGTGCCTGAAATTGGTCAAAATTGAAGATTTTGAGTAAGCAAAACTCTGTAAAAATGGCAGTTTTGGTCACTGTGAGGGTTTAAAAAGTGGTTATTCAACATGAGGCCCGATCCAAATGACATTTTGAATCATTTTTGGTAGAGTCCAAAAAATCAATTTTCTGATGAAAAACGATGACCCCGGACCAGTCAAACGTTGAAAAAATGGTCAATATTGACGAAATTTTAACATTTAATCTTTTGACTTTAAATGACGGTTGGATGTGAGTTATTACTTTTTCAACTAAAATAAGTGTGTTTAAAGTCATTTCTGTGCCTGAAATTGGTCAAAATTGAAGATTTTGAGTAAGCAAAACTCTGTAAAAATGGCAGTTTTGGTCACTGTGAGGGTTTAAAAAGTGGTTATTCAACATGAGGCCCGATCAAAATGACATTTTGAATCATTTTTGGTAGAGTCCAAAAAATCAATTTTCTGATGAAAAACGATGACCCCGGACCAGTCGAACGTTGAAAAAATGGTCAATATTGATGAAATTTTAACATTTAATCTTTTGACTTTAAATGACGGTTGGATGTGAGTTATTACTTTATAAACTGAAATAAGTGTGTTTAAAGTCATTTCAGTGCCTGAAATTGGTCAACATTGAAGATTTTGGGTAAGCAAAACTCTGTAAAAATGGCAATTTTGGTCACTGTGAGGGTTTAAAAAGTGGTTATTCAACATGAGGGCCGATCCAAATGACATTTTGAATCATTTTTGGTAGAGTCCAAAAAATCAATTTTCTGATGAAAAACGATGACCCCGGACCAGTCGAACGTTGAAAAAATGGTCAATATTGATGAAATTTTAACATTTAATCTTTTGACTTTAAATGACGGTTGGATGTGAATTATAACTTTATCAACTAAAATAAGTGTGTTTAAAGTCATTTCAGTGCCTGAAATTGGTCAAAATTGAAGATTTTGGGTAAGCAAAACTCTGTAAAAATGGCAATTTTGGTCACTGTGAGGGTTTAAAAAGTGGTTATTCAACATGAGGCCCGATCCAAATGACATTTTGAATCATTTTTGGTAGAGTCCAAAAAATCAATTTTCTGATGAAAAACGATGACCCCGGACCAGTCGAACGTTGAAAAAATGGTCAATATTGATGAAATTTTAACATTTAATCTTTTGACTTTAAATGACGGTTGGATGTGAATTATTACTTTTTCAACTAAAATAAGTGTGTTTAAAGTCATTTCTGTGCCTGAAATTGGTCAAAATGGAAGCTTTTGAGTAAGCAAAACTCTGTAAAAATGGCAATTTTGGTCACTGTGAGGGTTTAAAAAGTGGTTATTCAACATGAGACCCGATCCAAAAGACAGTTTGAATAATTTTTGGTAGAGTCCAAAAAATCAATTTTCTGATGAAAAACGATGACCCCGGACCAGTCGAACGTTGAAAAAATGGTCAATATTGATGAAATTTTAACATTTAATCTTTTGACTTTGAATGACGGTTGGATGTGAATTATTACTCTTTCAACTAAAATAAGTGTGTTTAAAGTCATTTCAGTGCCTGAAATTGGTCAAAATTGAAGCTTTTGAGTAAGCAAAACTCTGTAAAAATGGCAATTTTGTTCACCGTGAGGGTTTAAAAAGTGGTTATTCAACATGAGACCCGATCCAAAAGACAGTTTGAATAATTTTTGGTAGAGTCCAAAAAATCAATTTTCTGATGAAAAACGATGACTCCGGACCAGTCGAACGTTGAAAAAATGGTCAATATTGATGAAATTTTAACATTTAATCTTTTGACTTTAAATGACGGTTGGATGTGAATTATTACTTTTTCAACTAAAATAAGTGTGTTTAAAGTCATTTCTGTGCCTGAAATTGGTCAAAATTGAAGATTTTGAGTAAGCAAAACTCTGTAAAAATGGCAATTTTGGTCACCGTGAGGGTTTAAAAAGTGGTTATTCAACATGAGACCCGATCCAAAAGACAGTTTGAATAATTTTTGGTAGAGTCCAAAAAATCCATTTTCTGATGAAAAACGATGACCCCGGACCAGTCGAACGTTGAAAAAATGGTCAATATTGATGAAATTTTAACATTTAATCTTTTGACTTTAAATGACGGTTGGATGTGAATTATAACTTTATCAACTAAAATAAGTGCGTTTAAAGTCATTTCAGTGCCTGAAATTGGTCAAAATTGAAGATTTTGGGTAAGCAAAACTCTGTAAAAATGGCAATTTTGGTCACTGTGAGGGTTTAAAAAGTGGTTATTCAACATGAGGCCCGATCCAAATGACATTTTGAATCATTTTTGGTAGAGTCCAAAAAATCAATTTTCTGATGAAAAACGATGACCCCGGACCAGTCAGACGTTGAAAAAATGGTCAATATTGATGAAATTTTAACATTTAAACTTTTGACTTTAAATGACTGTTGGATGTGAATTATTACTTTTTCAACTAAAATAAGTGCGTTTAAAGTCATTTCTGTGCCTGAAATTGGTCAAAATTGAATCTTTTGAGTAAGCAAAACTCTGTAAAAATGTCAATTTTGGTCACTGTGAGGGTTTAAAAAGTGGTTATTCAACATGAGGCCCGATCCAAATGACATTTTGAATCATTTTTGGTAGAGTCCAAAAAATCAATTTTCTGATGAAAAACGATGACCCCGGACCAGTCGAACGTTGAAAAAATGGTCAATATTGATGAAATTTTAACATTTAATCTTTTGACTTTAAATGACGGTTGGATGTGAATTATAACTTTATCAACTAAAATAAGTGTGTTTAAAGTCATTTCAGTGCCTGAAATTGGTCAAAATTGAAGATTTTGGGTAAGCAAAACTCTGTAAAAATGGCAATTTTGGTCACTGTGAGGGTTTAAAAAGTGGTTATTCAACATGAGGCCCGATCCAAATGACATTTTGAATCATTTTTGGTAGAGTCCAAAAAATCAATTTTCTGATGAAAAACGATGACCCCGGACCAGTCAGACGTTGAAAAAATGGTCAATATTGATGACATTTTAACATTTATTCTTTTGACTTTAAATGACGGTTGGATGTGAATTATTACTTTTTCAACTAAAATAAGTGTGTTTAAAGTCATTTCTGTGGTTGAAATTGGTCAAAATTGAAGCTTTTGAGTAAGCAAAACTCTGTAAAAATGGCAATTTTGGTCACTGTGAGGGTTTAAAAAGTGGTTATTCAACATGAGACCCGATCCAAAAGACAGTTTGAATAATTTTTGGTAGAGTCCAAAAAAATCAATTTTCTGATGAAAAACGATGACTCCGGACCAGTCGAACGTTCCAAAAATGGTCAATATTGATGAAATTTTAACATTTAATCTTTTGACTTTAAATGACGGTTGGATGTGAATTATAACATTATCAACTAAAATAAGTGTGTTTAAAGTCATTTCAGTGCCTGAAATTGGTCAAAATTGAAGATTTTGGGTAAGCAAAACTCTGTAAAAATGGCAATTTTGGTCATTGTGAGGGTTTAAAAAGTGGTTATTCAACATGAGGCCCGATCCAAATGACATTTTGAATCATTTTTGGTAAAGTCCAAAAAATCAATTTTCTGATGAAAAACGATGACTCCGGACCAGTCGAACGTTGAAAAAATGGTCAATATTGATGAAATTTTAACATTTAATCTTTTGACTTTAAATGACGGTTGGATGTGAATTATTACTTTTTCAACCAAAATAAGTGTGTTTAAAGTCATTTCTGTGCCTGAAATTGGTCAAAATTGAAGATTTTGAGTAAGCAAAGCTCTGTAAAAATGGCAATTTTGGTCACTGTGAGGGTTTAAAAAGTGATTTTTCAACATGAGGCCCGATCCAAATGACATTTTGAATCATTTTTGGTAGAGTCCAAAAAATCAATTTTCTGATGAAAAACGATGACCCCGGACCAGTCGAACGTTGAAAAAATGGTCAATATTGATGACATTTTAACATTTAATCTTTTGACTTTAAATGACGGTTGGATGTGAATTATAACTTTATCAACTAAAATAAGTGTGTTTAAAGTCATTTCAGTGCCTGAAATTGGTCAAAATTGAAGATTTTGGGTAAGCAAAACTCTGTAAAAATGGCAATTTTGGTCACTGTGAGGGTTTAAAAAGTGGTTATTCAACATGAGGCCCGATCCAAATGACATTTTGAATCATTTTTGGTAGAGTCCAAAAAATCAATTTTCTGATGAAAAACAATGACCCCGGACCAGTCGAACGTTGAAAAAATGGTCAATATTGATGAAATTTTAACATTTAATCTTTTGACTTTAAATGACGGTTGGATGTGAATTATTACTTTTTCAACTAAAATAAGTGTGTTTAAAGTCATTTCTGTGCCTGAAATTGGTCAAAATTGAAGCTTTTGAGTAAGCAAAACTCTGTAAAAATGGCAATTTTGGTCACCGTGAGGGTTTAAAAAGTGGTTATTCAACATGAGACCCGATCCAAAAGACAGTTTGAATAATTTTTGGTAGAGTCCAAAAAATCAATTTTCTGATGAAAAACGATGACCCCGGACCAGTCGAACGTTGAAAAAATGGTCAATATTGATGAAATTTTAACATTTAATCTTTTGACTTTAAATGACGGTTGGATGTGAATTATAACATTATCAACTAAAATAAGTGTGTTTAAAGTCATTTCAGTGCCTGAAATTGGTCAAAATTGAAGATTTTGGGTAAGCAAAACTCTGTAAAAATGGCAATTTTGGTCATTGTGAGGGTTTAAAAAGTGGTTATTCAACATGAGGCCCGATCCAAATAACATTTTGAATCATTTTTGGTAAAGTCCAAAAAATCAATTTTCTGATGAAAAACGATGACTCCGGACCAGTCGAACGTTGAAAAAATGGTCAATATTGATGAAATTTTAACATTTAATCTTTTGACTTTAAATGACGGTTGGATGTGAATTATTACTTTTTCAACTAAAATAAGTGTGTTTAAAGTCATTTCTGTGCCTGAAATTGGTCAAAATTGAAGATTTTGAGTAAGCAAAGCTCTGTAAAAATGGCAATTTTGGTCACTGTGAGGGTTTAAAAAGTGATTTTTCAACATGAGGCCCGATCCAAATGACATTTTGAATCATTTTTGGTAGAGTCCAAAAAATCAATTTTCTGATGAAAAACGATGACCCCGGACCAGTCGAACGTTCCAAAAATGGTCAATATTGATGAAATTTTAACATTTAATCTTTTGACTTTAAATGACGGTTGGATGTGAATTATAACTTTATCAACTGAAATAAGTGTGTTTAAAGTCATTTCAGTGCCTGAAATTGGTCAACATTGAAGATTTTGGGTAAGCAAAACTCTGTAAAAATGGCAATTTTGGTCACTGTGAGGGTTTAAAAAGTGGTTATTCAACATGAGGGCCGATCCAAATGACATTTTGAATCATTTTTGGTAGAGTCCAAAAAATCAATTTTCTGATGAAAAACGATGACCCCGGACCAGTCGAACGTTGAAAAAATGGTCAATATTGATGACATTTTAACATTTAATCTTTTGACTTTAAATGACGGTTGGATGTGAATTATAACTTTATCAACTAAAATAAGTGTGTTTAAAGTCATTTCAGTGCCTGAAATTGGTCAAAATTGAAGATTTTGGGTAAGCAAAACTCTGTAAAAATGGCAATTTTGGTCACTGTGAGGGTTTAAAAAGTGGTTATTCAACATGAGGCCCGATCCAAATGACATTTTGAATCATTTTTGGTAGAGTCCAAAAAATCAATTTTCTGATGAAAAACAATGACCCCGGACCAGTCGAACGTTGAAAAAATGGTCAATATTGATGAAATTTTAACATTTAATCTTTTGACTTTAAATGACGGTTGGATGTGAATTATTACTCTTTCAACTAAAATAAGTGTGTTTAAAGTCATTTCAGTGCCTGAAATTGGTCAAAATTGAAGCTTTTGAGTAAGCAAAACTCTGTAAAAATGGCAATTTTGGTCACCGTGAGGGTTTAAAAAGTGGTTATTCAACATGAGACCCAATCCAAAAGACAGTTTGAATAATTTTTGGTAGAGTCCAAAAAATCAATTTTCTGATGAAAAACGATGACCCGGACCAGTCGAACGTTGAAAAAATGGTCAATATTGATGAAATTTTAACATTTAATCTTTTGACTTTAAATGACAGTTGGATGTGAATTATTACTTTTTCAACTAAAATAAGTGTGTTTAAAGTCATTTCTGTGCCTGAAATTGGTCAAAATTGAAGCTTTTGAGTAAGCAAAACTCTGTAAAAAATGGCAATTTTGGTCACCGTGAGGGTTTAAAAAGTGGTTATTCAACATGAGACCCGATCCAAAAGACAGTTTGAATAATTTTTGGTAGAGTCCAAAAAATCAATTTTCTGATGAAAAACGATGACTCCGGACCAGTCGAACGTTGAAAAAATGGTCAATATTGATGACATTTTAACATTTAATCTTTTGACTTTAAATGACGGTTGGATGTGACTTATTACTTTTTCAACTAAAATAAGTGTGTTTAAAGTCATTTCAGTGCCTGAAATTGGTCAACATTGAAGATTTTGGGTAAGCAAAACTCTGTAAAAATGGCAATTTTGGTCACTGTGAGGGTTTAAAAAGTGGTTATTCAACATGAGGGCCGATCCAAATGACATTTTGAATCATTTTTGGTAGAGTCCAAAAAATCAATTTTCTGATGAAAAACGATGACCCCGGACCAGTCGAACGTTGAAAAAATGGTCAATATTGATGAAATTTTAACATTTAATCTTTTGACTTTAAATGATGGTTGGATGTGAATTATAACTTTATCAACTAAAATAAGTGTGTTTAAAGTCATTTCAGTGCCTGAAATTGGTCAAAATTGAAGATTTTGGGTAAGCAAAACTCTGTAAAAATGGCAATTTTGGTCACTGTGAGGGTTTAAAAAGTGGTTATTCAACATGAGGCCCGATCCAAATGACATTTTGAATCATTTTTGGTAGAGTCCAAAAAATCAATTTTCTGATGAAAAACGATGACCCCGGACCAGTCAGACGTTGAAAAAATGGTCAATATTGATGAAATTTTAACATTTAATCTTTTGACTTTAAATGACGGTTGGATGTGAATTATTACTTTTTCAACTAAAATAAGTGTGTTTAAAGTCATTTCTGTGCCTGAAATTGGTCAAAATGGAAGCTTTTGAGTAAGCAAAACTCTGTAAAAATGGCAATTTTGGTCACTGTGAGGGTTTAAAAAGTGGTTATTCAACATGAGACCCGATCCAAAAGACAGTTTGAATAATTTTTGGTAGAGTCCAAAAAAATCAATTTTCTGATGAAAAACGATGACCCCGGACCAGTCGAACGTTGAAAAAATGGTCAATATTGATGAAATTTTAACATTTAATCTTTTGACTTTGAATGACGGTTGGATGTGAATTATTACTCTTTCAACTAAAATAAGTGTGTTTAAAGTCATTTCAGTGCCTGAAATTGGTCAAAATTGAAGCTTTTGAGTAAGCAAAACTCTGTAAAAATGGCAATTTTGTTCACCGTGAGGGTTTAAAAAGTGGTTATTCAACATGAGACCCGATCCAAAAGACAGTTTGAATAATTTTTGGTAGAGTCCAAAAAATCAATTTTCTGATGAAAAACGATGACTCCGGACCAGTCGAACGTTGAAAAAATGGTCAATATTGATGACATTTTAACATTTAATCTTTTGACTTTAAATGACGGTTGGATGTGAATTATTACTTTTTCAACTAAAATAAGTGTGTTTAAAGTCATTTCTGTGCCTGAAATTGGTCAAAATTGAAGCTTTTGAGTAAGCAAAACTCTGTAAAAATGGCAATTTTGGTCACCGTGAGGGTTTAAAAAGTGGTTATTCAACATGAGACCCGATCCAAAAGACAGTTTGAATAATTTTTGGTAGAGTCCAAAAAATCCATTTTCTGATGAAAAACGATGACCCCGGACCAGTCGAACGTTGAAAAAATGGTCAATATTGATGAAATTTTAACATTTAATCTTTTGACTTTAAATGACGGTTGGATGTGAATTATAACTTTATCAACTAAAATAAGTGCGTTTAAAGTCATTTCAGTGCCTGAAATTGGTCAAAATTGAAGATTTTGGGTAAGCAAAACTCTGTAAAAATGGCAATTTTGGTCACTGTGAGGGTTTAAAAAGTGGTTATTCAACATGAGGCCCGATCCAAATGACATTTTGAATCATTTTTGGTAGAGTCCAAAAAATCAATTTTCTGATGAAAAACGATGACCCCGGACCAGTCAGACGTTGAAAAAATGGTCAATATTGATGAAATTTTAACATTTAAACTTTTGACTTTAAATGACTGTTGGATGTGAATTATTACTTTTTCAACTAAAATAAGTGCGTTTAAAGTCATTTCTGTGCCTGAAATTGGTCAAAATTGAATCTTTTGAGTAAGCAAAACTCTGTAAAAATGTCAATTTTGGTCACTGTGAGGGTTTAAAAAGTGGTTATTCAACATGAGGCCCGATCCAAAAGACAGTTTGAATAATTTTTGGTAGAGTCCAAAAAATCCATTTTCTGATGAAAAACGATGACCCCGGACCAGTCGAACGTTGAAAAAATGGTCAATATTGATGAAATTTTAACATTTAATCTTTTGACTTTAAATGACGGTTGGATGTGAATTATAACTTTATCAACTAAAATAAGTGTGTTTAAAGTCATTTCAGTGCCTGAAATTGGTCAAAATTGAAGATTTTGGGTAAGCAAAACTCTGTAAAAATGGCAATTTTGGTCACTGTGAGGGTTTAAAAAGTGGTTATTCAACATGAGGCCCGATCCAAATGACATTTTGAATCATTTTTGGTAGAGTCCAAAAAATCCATTTTCTGATGAAAAACGATGACCCCGGACCAGTCAGACGTTGAAAAAATGGTCAATATTGATGAAATTTTAACATTTAATCTTTTGACTTTAAATGACGGTTGGATGTGAATTATTACTTTTTCAACTAAAATAAGTGTGTTTAAAGTCATTTCTGTGCCTGAAATTGGTCAAAATGGAAGCTTTTGAGTAAGCAAAACTCTGTAAAAATGGCAATTTTGGTCACTGTGAGGGTTTAAAAAGTGGTTATTCAACATGAGACCCGATCCAAAAGACAGTTTGAATAATTTTTGGTAGAGTCCAAAAAAATCAATTTTCTGATGAAAAACGATGACCCCGGACCAGTCGAACGTTGAAAAAATGGTCAATATTGATGAAATTTTAACATTTAATCTTTTGACTTTGAATGACGGTTGGATGTGAATTATTACTCTTTCAACTAAAATAAGTGTGTTTAAAGTCATTTCAGTGCCTGAAATTGGTCAAAATTGAAGCTTTTGAGTAAGCAAAACTCTGTAAAAATGGCAATTTTGTTCACCGTGAGGGTTTAAAAAGTGGTTATTCAACATGAGACCCGATCCAAAAGACAGTTTGAATAATTTTTGGTAGAGTCCAAAAAATCAATTTTCTGATGAAAAACGATGACTCCGGACCAGTCGAACGTTGAAAAAATGGTCAATATTGATGACATTTTAACATTTAATCTTTTGACTTTAAATGACGGTTGGATGTGAATTATTACTTTTTCAACTAAAATAAGTGTGTTTAAAGTCATTTCTGTGCCTGAAATTGGTCAAAATTGAAGCTTTTGAGTAAGCAAAACTCTGTAAAAATGGCAATTTTGGTCACCGTGAGGGTTTAAAAAGTGGTTATTCAACATGAGACCCGATCCAAAAGACAGTTTGAATAATTTTTGGTAGAGTCCAAAAAATCCATTTTCTGATGAAAAACGATGACCCCGGACCAGTCGAACGTTGAAAAAATGGTCAATATTGATGAAATTTTAACATTTAATCTTTTGACTTTAAATGACGGTTGGATGTGAATTATAACTTTATCAACTAAAATAAGTGCGTTTAAAGTCATTTCAGTGCCTGAAATTGGTCAAAATTGAAGATTTTGGGTAAGCAAAACTCTGTAAAAATGGCAATTTTGGTCACTGTGAGGGTTTAAAAAGTGGTTATTCAACATGAGGCCCGATCCAAATGACATTTTGAATCATTTTTGGTAGAGTCCAAAAAATCAATTTTCTGATGAAAAACGATGACCCCGGACCAGTCAGACGTTGAAAAAATGGTCAATATTGATGAAATTTTAACATTTAAACTTTTGACTTTAAATGACTGTTGGATGTGAATTATTACTTTTTCAACTAAAATAAGTGCGTTTAAAGTCATTTCTGTGCCTGAAATTGGTCAAAATTGAATCTTTTGAGTAAGCAAAACTCTGTAAAAATGTCAATTTTGGTCACTGTGAGGGTTTAAAAAGTGGTTATTCAACATGAGGCCCGATCCAAAAGACAGTTTGAATAATTTTTGGTAGAGTCCAAAAAATCCATTTTCTGATGAAAAACGATGACCCCGGACCAGTCGAACGTTGAAAAAATGGTCAATATTGATGAAATTTTAACATTTAATCTTTTGACTTTAAATGACGGTTGGATGTGAATTATAACTTTATCAACTAAAATAAGTGTGTTTAAAGTCATTTCAGTGCCTGAAATTGGTCAAAATTGAAGATTTTGGGTAAGCAAAACTCTGTAAAAATGGCAATTTTGGTCACTGTGAGGGTTTAAAAAGTGGTTATTCAACATGAGGCCCGATCCAAATGACATTTTGAATCATTTTTGGTAGAGTCCAAAAAATCCATTTTCTGATGAAAAACGATGACCCCGGACCAGTCAGACGTTGAAAAAATGGTCAATATTGATGAAATTTTAACATTTAATCTTTTGACTTTAAATGACGGTTGGATGTGAATTATTACTTTTTCAACTAAAATAAGTGTGTTTAAAGTCATTTCTGTGCCTGAAATTGGTCAAAATGGAAGCTTTTGAGTAAGCAAAACTCTGTAAAAATGGCAATTTTGGTCACTGTGAGGGTTTAAAAAGTGGTTATTCAACATGAGACCCGATCCAAAAGACAGTTTGAATAATTTTTGGTAGAGTCCAAAAAAATCAATTTTCTGATGAAAAACGATGACCCCGGACCAGTCGAACGTTGAAAAAATGGTCAATATTGATGAAATTTTAACATTTAATCTTTTGACTTTGAATGACGGTTGGATGTGAATTATTACTCTTTCAACTAAAATAAGTGTGTTTAAAGTCATTTCAGTGCCTGAAATTGGTCAAAATTGAAGCTTTTGAGTAAGCAAAACTCTGTAAAAATGGCAATTTTGTTCACCGTGAGGGTTTAAAAAGTGGTTATTCAACATGAGACCCGATCCAAAAGACAGTTTGAATAATTTTTGGTAGAGTCCAAAAAATCAATTTTCTGATGAAAAACGATGACTCCGGACCAGTCGAACGTTGAAAAAATGGTCAATATTGATGAAATTTTAACATTTAATCTTTTGACTTTAAATGACGGTTGGATGTGAATTATTACTTTTTCAACTAAAATAAGTGTGTTTAAAGTCATTTCTGTGCCTGAAATTGGTCAAAATTGAAGCTTTTGAGTAAGCAAAACTCTGTAAAAATGGCAATTTTGGTCACCGTGAGGGTTTAAAAAGTGGTTATTCAACATGAGACCCGATCCAAAAGACAGTTTGAATAATTTTTGGTAGAGTCCAAAAAATCCATTTTCTGATGAAAAACGATGACCCCGGACCAGTCGAACGTTGAAAAAATGGTCAATATTGATGAAATTTTAACATTTAATCTTTTGACTTTAAATGACGGTTGGATGTGAATTATAACTTTATCAACTAAAATAAGTGCGTTTAAAGTCATTTCAGTGCCTGAAATTGGTCAAAATTGAAGATTTTGGGTAAGCAAAACTCTGTAAAAATGGCAATTTTGGTCACTGTGAGGGTTTAAAAAGTGGTTATTCAACATGAGGCCCGATCCAAATGACATTTTGAATCATTTTTGGTAGAGTCCAAAAAATCAATTTTCTGATGAAAAACGATGACCCCGGACCAGTCAGACGTTGAAAAAATGGTCAATATTGATGACATTTTAACATTTATTCTTTTGACTTTAAATGACGGTTGGATGTGAATTATTACTTTTTCAACTAAAATAAGTGTGTTTAAAGTCATTTCTGTGGTTGAAATTGGTCAAAATTGAAGCTTTTGAGTAAGCAAAACTCTGTAAAAATGGCAATTTTGGTCACTGTGAGGGTTTAAAAAGTGGTTATTCAACATGAGACCCGATCCAAAAGACAGTTTGAATAATTTTTGGTAGAGTCCAAAAAATCAATTTTCTGATGAAAAACGATGACCCCGGACCAGTCGAACGTTGAAAAAATGGTCAATATTGATGAAATTTTAACATTTAATCTTTTGACTTTAAATGACGGTTGGATGTGAATTATTACTCTTTCAACTAAAATAAGTGTGTTTAAAGTCATTTCAGTGCCTGAAATTGGTCAAAATTGAAGCTTTTGAGTAAGCAAAACTCTGTAAAAATGGCAATTTTGGTCACCGTGAGGGTTTAAAAAGTGGTTATTCAACATGAGACCCGATCCAAAAGACAATTTTCTGATGAAAAACGATGACTCCGGACCAGTCGAACGTTCCAAAAATGGTCAATATTGATGAAATTTTAACATTTAATCTTTTGACTTTAAATGACGGTTGGATGTGAATTATAACATTATCAACTAAAATAAGTGTGTTTAAAGTCATTTCAGTGTCTGAAATTGGTCAAAATTGAAGATTTTGGGTAAGCAAAACTCTGTAAAAATGGCAATTTTGGTCATTGTGAGGGTTTAAAAAGTGGTTATTCAACATGAGGCCCGATCCAAATGACATTTTGAATAATTTTTGGTAGAGTCAAAAAAATCCATTTTCTGATGAAAAACGATGACCCCAGACCAGTCGAACATTGAAAAAATGGTCAATATTGATGACATTTTACCATTTAATCTTTTGACTTTAATTGACGGTTGGATGTGAATTATTACTTTTTCAACTAAAATAAGTGTGTTTAAAGTCATTTCTGTGCCTGAAATTGGTCAAAATTGAAGATTTTAAGTAAGCAAAACTCTGTAAAAATGGCAATTTTGGTCACTGTGAGGGTTTAAAAAGTGGTTATTCAACATGAGGCCCGATCCAAATGACATTTTGAATAATTTTTGGTAGAGTCAAAAAAATCCATTTTCTGATGAAAAACGATGACCCCAGACCAGTCGAACATTGAAAAAATGGTCAATATTGATGACATTTTACCATTTAATCTTTTGACTTTAATTGACGGTTGGATGTGAATTATTACTTTTTCAACTAAAATAAGTGCGTTTAAAGTCATTTCTGTGCCTGAAATTGGTCAAAATTGAAGCTTTTGAGTAAGCAAAACTCTGTAAAAATGGCAATTTTGGTCACTGTGAGGGTTTAAAAAGTGGTTATTCAACATGAGGCCCGATCCAAAAGACAGTTTGAATAATTTTTGGTAGACTCCAAAAAATCAATTTTCTGATGAAAAACGATGACCCCGGACCAGTCGAACGTTGAAAAAATGGTCAATATTGATGAAATTTTAACATTTAATCTTTTGACTTTAAATGACGGTTGAATGTGAATTATAACTTTATCAACTAAAATAAGTGTGTTTAAAGTCATTTCAGTGCCTGAAATTGGTCAAAATTGAAGATTTTGGGTAAGCAAAACTCTGTAAAAATGGCAATTTTGGTCACTGTGAGGGTTTAAAAAGTGGTTATTCAACATGAGGCCCGATCCAAATGACATTTTGAATAATTTTTGGTAGAGTCAAAAAAATCCATTTTCTGATGAAAAACGATGACCCCGGACCAGTCGAACGTTGAAAAAATGGTCAATATTGATGAAATTTTAACATTTAATCTTTTGACTTTAAATGACGGTTGGATGTGAATTATTACTTTTTCAACTAAAATAAGTGTGTTTAAAGTCATTTCTGTGCCTGAAATTGGTCAAAATTGAAGCTTTTGAGTAAGCAAAACTCTGTAAAAATGTCAATTTTGGTCACTGTGAGGGTTTAAAAAGTGGTTATTCAACATGAGGCCCGATCCAAATGACATTTTGAATCATTTTTGGTAGAGTCCAAAAAATCAATTTTCTGATGAAAAACGATGACCCCGGACCAGTCGAACATTGAAAAAATGGTCAATATTGATGAAATTTTAACATTTAATCTTTTGACTTTAAATGACGGTTGGATGTGAATTATTACATTTTCAACTAAAATAAGTGTGTTTAAAGTCATTTCTGTGCCTGAAATTGGTCAAAATTTAAGATTTTGAGTAAGCAAAACTCTGTAAAAATGGCAATTTTGGTCACTGTGAGGGTTTAAAAAGTGGTTATTCAACATGAGGCCCGATCCAAATGACATTTTGAATAATTTTTGGTAGAGTCAAAAAAATCCATTTTCTGATGAAAAACGATGACCCCAGACCAGTTGAACGTTGAAAAAATGGTCAATATTGATGACATTTTACCATTTAATCTTTTGACTTTAATTGACGGTTGGATGTGAATTATTACTTTTTCAACTAAAATAAGTGCGTTTAAAGTCATTTCTGTGCCTGAAATTGGTCAAAATTGAAGCTTTTGAGTAAGCAAAACTCTGTAAAAATGGCAATTTTGGTCACTGTGAGGGTTTAAAAAGTGGTTATTCAACATGAGACCCGATCCAAAAGACAGTTTGAATAATTTTTGGTAGACTCCAAAAAATCAATTTTCTGATGAAAAACGATGACCCAGGACCAGTCGAACGTTGAAAAAATGGTCAATATTGATGAAATTTTAACATTTAATCTTTTGACTTTAAATGACGGTTGGATGTGAATTATTACTCTTTTAACTAAAATAAGTGTGTTTAAAGTCATTTCAGTGCCTGAAATTGGTCAAAATTGAAGCTTTTGAGTAAGCAAAACTCTGTAAAAATGGCAATTTTGGTCACTGTGAGGGTTTAAAAAGTGGTTATTCAACATGAGGCCCGATCCAAATGACATTTTGAATCATTTTTGGTAGAGTCCAAAAAATCAATTTTCTGATGAAAAACGATGACCCCGGACCAGTCGAACGTTGAAAAAATGGTCAATATTGATGAAATTTTAACATTTAAACGTTTGACTTTAAATGACAGTTGGATGTGAATTATTACTTTTTCAACTAAAATAAGTGCGTTTAAAGTCATTTCTGTGCCTGAAATTGGTCAAAATTGAAGCTTTTGAGTAAGCAAAACTCTGTAAAAATGTCAATTTTGGTCACTGTGAGTGTTCAAAAAGTGGTTATTCAACATGAAGCCCGATCCAAATGACATTTTGAATCATTTTTGGTAGAGTCCAAAAAATCAATTTTCTGATGAAAAACAATGACCCCGGACCAGTCGAACCTTGAAAAAATGGTCAATATTGATGACATTTTACCATTTAATCTTATGACTTTAATTGACGGTTGGATGTGAATTATTACTTTTTCAACTAAAATAAGTGTGTTTAAAGTCATTTCTGTGCCTGAAATTGGTCAAAATTTAAGATTTTGAGTAAGCAAAACTCTGTAAAAATGGCAATTTTGGTCACTGTGAGGGTTTAAAAAGTGGTTATTCAACATGAGGCCCGATCCAAATGACATTTTGAATAATTTTTGGTAGAGTCAAAAAATCAATTTTCTGATGAAAAACGATGACCCCAGACCAGTCGAACGTTGAAAAAATCGTCAATATTGATGACATTTTACCATTTAATCTTTTGACTTTAATTGACGGTTGGATGTGAATTATTACTTTTTCAACTAAAATAAGTGTGTTTAAAGTCATTTCTGTGCCTGAAATTGGTCAAAATGGAAGATTTTGAGTAAGCAAAACTCTGTAAAAATGGCAATTTTGGTCACTGTGAGGGTTTAAAAAGTCGTTATTCAACATGAAACCCGATCCAAATGACATGTTGAATCATTTTTGGTTGAGTCCAAAAAATCAATTTTCTGATGAAAAACAATGACCCCGGACCAGTCGAACATTAAAAAAATGGTCAATATTGATGAAATTTTAACATTTAATCTTTTGACTTTAAATGACGGTTGGATGTGAATTATTACTTTTTCAACTAAAATAAGTGTGTTTAAAGTCATTTCTGTGCCTGAAATTGGTCAAAATTGAAGCTTTTGAGTAAGCAAAACTCTGTAAAAATGGCAATTTTGGTCACCGTGAGGGTTTAAAAAGTGGTTATTCAACATGAGACCCGATCCAAAAGACAGTTTGAATAATTTTTGGTAGAGTCCAAAAAATCAATTTTCTGATGAAAAACGATGACTCCGGACCAGTCGAACGTTGAAAAAATGGTCAATATTGATGAAATTTTAACATTTAATCTTTTGACTTTAAATGACGGTTGGATGTGAATTATTACTTTTTCAACTAAAATAAGTGTGTTTAAAGTCATTTCTGTGCCTGAAATTGGTCAAAATTGAAGATTTTGAGTAAGCAAAGCTCTGTAAAAATGGCAATTTTGGTCACTGTGAGGGTTTAAAAAGTGATTTTTCAACATGAGGCCCGATCCAAATGACATTTTGAATCAAAATGTCAATTTTGGTCACTGTGAGGGTTTAAAAAGTGGTTATTCAACATGAGGCCCGATCCAAATGACATTTTGAATAATTTTTGGTAGAGTCCAAAAAATCAATTTTCTGATGAAAAACGATGACCCCGGACCAGTCGAACATTGAAAAAATGGTCAATATTGATGAAATTTTAACATTTAAACTTTTGACTTAAAATGACTGTTGGATGTGAATTATTACTTTTTCAACTAAAATAAGTGCGTTTAAAGTCATTTCTGTGCCTGAAATTGGTCAAAATTGAATCTTTTGAGTAAGCAAAACTCTGTAAAAATGTCAATTTTGGTCACTGTGAGGGTTTAAAAAGTGGTTATTCAACATGAGGCCCGATCCAAATGACATTTTGAATCATTTTTGGTAGGATCCAAAAAATCAATTTTCTGATGAAAAACGATGACCCCGGACCAGTCGAACATTGACAAAATGGTCAATATTGATGAAATTTTAACATTTAATCTTTTGACTTTAAATGACGGTTGGATGTGAATTATTACATTTTCAACTAAAATAAGTGTGTTTAAAGTCATTTCTGTGCCTGAAATTGGTCAAAATTTAAGATTTTGAGTAAGCAAAACTCTGTAAAAATGGCAATCTTGGTCACTGTGAGGGTTTAAAAAGTGGTTATTCAACATGAGGCCCGATCCAAATGACATTTTGAATCATTTTTGGTAGAGTCCAAAAAATCAATTTTCTGATGAAAAACGATGACCCCGGACCAGTCGAACGTTGAAAAAATGGTCAATATTGATGAAATTTTAACATTTAATCTTTTGACTTTAAATGACGGTTGGATGTGAATTATTACTTTTTCAACTAAAATAAGTGTGTTTAAAGTCATTTCTGTGCCTGAAATTGGTCAAAATTGAAGATTTTGAGTAAGCAAAGCTCTGTAAAAATGGCAATTTTGGTCACTGTGAGGGTTTAAAAAGTGATTTTTCAACATGAGGCCCGATCCAAATGACATTTTGAATCAAAATGTCAATTTTGGTCACTGTGAGGGTTTAAAAAGTGGTTATTCAACATGAGGCCCGATCCAAATGACATTTTGAATAATTTTTGGTAGAGTCCAAAAAATCAATTTTCTGATGAAAAACGATGACCCCGGACCAGTCGAACGTTGAAAAAATGGTCAATATTGATGAAATTTTAACATTTAAACTTTTGACTTTAAATGACTGTTGGATGTGAATTATTACTTTTTCAACTAAAATAAGTGCGTTTAAAGTCATTTCTGTGCCTGAAATTGGTCAAAATTGAATCTTTTGAGTAAGCAAAACTCTGTAAAAATGTCAATTTTGGTCACTGTGAGGGTTTAAAAAGTGGTTATTCAACATGAGGCCCGATCCAAATGACATTTTGAATCATTTTTGGTAGAGTCCAAAAAATCAATTTTCTAATGAAAAACAATGACCCCGGACCAGTCGAACATTGACAAAATGGTCAATATTGATGAAATTTTAACATTTAATCTTTTGACTTTAAATGACGGTTGGATGTGAATTATTACATTTTCAACTAAAATAAGTGTGTTTAAAGTCATTTCTGTGCCTGAAATTGGTCAAAATTTAAGAGTTTGAGTAAGCAAAACTCTGTAAAAATGTCAATTTTGGTCACTGTGAGGGTTTAAAAAGTGGTTATTCAACATGAGGCCCGATCCAAATGACATTTTGAATAATTTTTGGTAGAGTCCAAAAAATCAATTTTCTGATGAAAAACGATGACCCCGGACCAGTCGAACGTTGAAAAAATGGTCAATATTGATGAAATTTTAACATTTAATCTTTTGACTTTAAATGAGGGTTGGATGTGAATTATAACTTTATCAACTAAAATAAGTGTGTTTAAAGTCATTTCAGTGCCTGAAATTGGTCAAAATTGAAGATTTTGGGTAAGCAAAACTCTGTAAAAATGGCAATTTTGGTCACTGTGAGGGTTTAAAAAGTGGTTATTCAACATGAGGCCCGATCCAAATGACATTTTGAATCATTTTTGGTAGAGTCCAAAAAATCAATTTTCTGATGAAAAACGATGACCCCGGACCAGTCAGACGTTGAAAAAATGGTCAATATTGATGACATTTTAACATTTATTCTTTTGACTTTAAATGACGGTTGGATGTGAATTATTACTTTTTCAACTAAAATAAGTGTGTTTAAAGTCATTTCTGTGGTTGAAATTGGTCAAAATTGAAGCTTTTGAGTAAGCAAAACTCTGTAAAAATGGCAATTTTGGTCACTGTGAGGGTTTAAAAAGTGGTTATTCAACATGAGACCCGATCCAAAAGACAGTTTGAATAATTTTTGGTAGAGTCCAAAAAATCAATTTTCTGATGAAAAACGATGACCCCGGACCAGTCGAACGTTGAAAAAATGGTCAATATTGATGACATTTTAACATTTAATCTTTTGACTTTAAATGACGGTTGGATGTGAATTATAACTTTATCAACTAAAATAAGTGTGTTTAAAGTCATTTCAGTGCCTGAAATTGGTCAAAATTGAAGATTTTGGGTAAGCAAAACTCTGTAAAAATGGCAATTTTGGTCACTGTGAGGGTTTAAAAAGTGGTTATTCAACATGAGGCCCGATCCAAATGACATTTTGAATCATTTTTGGTAGAGTCCAAAAAATCAATTTTCTGATGAAAAACGATGACCCCGGACCAGTCAGACGTTGAAAAAATGGTCAATATTGATGAAATTTTAACATTTAATCTTTTGACTTTAAATGACGGTTGGATGTGAATTATAACTTTATCAACTAAAATAAGTGTGTTTAAAGTCATTTCAGTGCCTGAAATTGGTCAAAATTGAAGATTTTGGGTAAGCAAAACTCTGTAAAAATGGCAATTTTGGTCACTGTGAGGGTTTAAAAAGTGGTTATTCAACATGAGGCCCGATCCAAATGACATTTTGAATCATTTTTGGTAGAGTCCAAAAAATCAATTTTCTGATGAAAAACGATGACCCCGGACCAGTCAGACGTTGAAAAAATGGTCAATATTGATGAAATTTTAACATTTAATCTTTTGACTTTAAATGACGGTTGGATGTGAATTATAACTTTATCAACTAAAATAAGTGTGTTTAAAGTCATTTCAGTGCCTGAAATTGGTCAAAATTGAAGATTTTGGGTAAGCAAAACTCTGTAAAAATGGCAATTTTGGTCACTGTGAGGGTTTAAAAAGTGGTTATTCAACATGAGGCCCGATCCAAATGACATTTTGAATCATTTTTGGTAGAGTCCAAAAAATCAATTTTCTGATGAAAAACGATGACCCCGGACCAGTCAGACGTTGAAAAAATGGTCAATATTGATGACATTTTAACATTTATTCTTTTGACTTTAAATGACTGTTGGATGTGAATTATTACTTTTTCAACTAAAATAAGTGTGTTTAAAGTCATTTCTGTGCCTGAAATTGGTCAAAATTGAATCTTTTGAGTAAGCAAAACTCTGTAAAAATGTCAATTTTGGTCACTGTGAGGGTTTAAAAAGTGGTTATTCAACATGAGGCCCGATCCAAATGACATTTTGAATCATTTTTGGTAGGATCCAAAAAATCAATTTTCTGATGAAAAACGATGACCCCGGACCAGTCGAACATTGACAAAATGGTCAATATTGATGAAATTTTAACATTTAATCTTTTGACTTTAAATGACGGTTGGATGTGAATTATTACATTTTCAACTAAAATAAGTGTGTTTAAAGTCATTTCTGTGCCTGAAATTGGTCAAAATTTAAGATTTTGAGTAAGCAAAACTCTGTAAAAATGGCAATCTTGGTCACTGTGAGGGTTTAAAAAGTGGTTATTCAACATGAGGCCCGATCCAAATGACATTTTGAATCATTTTTGGTAGAGTCCAAAAAATCAATTTTCTGATGAAAAACGATGACCCCGGACCAGTCGAACGTTGAAAAAATGGTCAATATTGATGAAATTTTAACATTTAATCTTTTGACTTTAAATGACGGTTGGATGTGAATTATTACTTTTTCAACTAAAATAAGTGTGTTTAAAGTCATTTCTGTGCCTGAAATTGGTCAAAATTGAAGATTTTGAGTAAGCAAAGCTCTGTAAAAATGGCAATTTTGGTCACTGTGAGGGTTTAAAAAGTGATTTTTCAACATGAGGCCCGATCCAAATGACATTTTGAATCAAAATGTCAATTTTGGTCACTGTGAGGGTTTAAAAAGTGGTTATTCAACATGAGGCCCGATCCAAATGACATTTTGAATAATTTTTGGTAGAGTCCAAAAAATCAATTTTCTGATGAAAAACGATGACCCCGGACCAGTCGAACGTTGAAAAAATGGTCAATATTGATGAAATTTTAACATTTAAACTTTTGACTTTAAATGACTGTTGGATGTGAATTATTACTTTTTCAACTAAAATAAGTGCGTTTAAAGTCATTTCTGTGCCTGAAATTGGTCAAAATTGAATCTTTTGAGTAAGCAAAACTCTGTAAAAATGTCAATTTTGGTCACTGTGAGGGTTTAAAAAGTGGTTATTCAACATGAGGCCCGATCCAAATGACATTTTGAATCATTTTTGGTAGAGTCCAAAAAATCAATTTTCTAATGAAAAACAATGACCCCGGACCAGTCGAACATTGACAAAATGGTCAATATTGATGAAATTTTAACATTTAATCTTTTGACTTTAAATGACGGTTGGATGTGAATTATTACATTTTCAACTAAAATAAGTGTGTTTAAAGTCATTTCTGTGCCTGAAATTGGTCAAAATTTAAGAGTTTGAGTAAGCAAAACTCTGTAAAAATGTCAATTTTGGTCACTGTGAGGGTTTAAAAAGTGGTTATTCAACATGAGGCCCGATCCAAATGACATTTTGAATAATTTTTGGTAGAGTCCAAAAAATCAATTTTCTGATGAAAAACGATGACCCCGGACCAGTCGAACGTTGAAAAAATGGTCAATATTGATGAAATTTTAACATTTAATCTTTTGACTTTAAATGAGGGTTGGATGTGAATTATAACTTTATCAACTAAAATAAGTGTGTTTAAAGTCATTTCAGTGCCTGAAATTGGTCAAAATTGAAGATTTTGGGTAAGCAAAACTCTGTAAAAATGGCAATTTTGGTCACTGTGAGGGTTTAAAAAGTGGTTATTCAACATGAGGCCCGATCCAAATGACATTTTGAATCATTTTTGGTAGAGTCCAAAAAATCAATTTTCTGATGAAAAACGATGACCCCGGACCAGTCAGACGTTGAAAAAATGGTCAATATTGATGACATTTTAACATTTATTCTTTTGACTTTAAATGACGGTTGGATGTGAATTATTACTTTTTCAACTAAAATAAGTGTGTTTAAAGTCATTTCTGTGGTTGAAATTGGTCAAAATTGAAGCTTTTGAGTAAGCAAAACTCTGTAAAAATGGCAATTTTGGTCACTGTGAGGGTTTAAAAAGTGGTTATTCAACATGAGACCCGATCCAAAAGACAGTTTGAATAATTTTTGGTAGAGTCCAAAAAATCAATTTTCTGATGAAAAACGATGACCCCGGACCAGTCGAACGTTGAAAAAATGGTCAATATTGATGAAATTTTAACATTTAATCTTTTGACTTTAAATGACGGTTGGATGTGAATTATTACATTTTCAACTAAAATAAGTGTGTTTAAAGTCATTTCTGTGCCTGAAATTGGTCAAAATTTAAGAGTTTGAGTAAGCAAAACTCTGTAAAAATGTCAATTTTGGTCACTGTGAGGGTTTAAAAAGTGGTTATTCAACATGAGGCCCGATCCAAATGACATTTTGAATAATTTTTGGTAGAGTCCAAAAAATCAATTTTCTGATGAAAAACGATGACCCCGGACCAGTCGAACGTTGAAAAAATGGTCAATATTGATGAAATTTTAACATTTAATCTTTTGACTTTAAATGAGGGTTGGATGTGAATTATAACTTTATCAACTAAAATAAGTGTGTTTAAAGTCATTTCAGTGCCTGAAATTGGTCAAAATTGAAGATTTTGGGTAAGCAAAACTCTGTAAAAATGGCAATTTTGGTCACTGTGAGGGTTTAAAAAGTGGTTATTCAACATGAGGCCCGATCCAAATGACATTTTGAATCATTTTTGGTAGAGTCCAAAAAATCAATTTTCTGATGAAAAACGATGACCCCGGACCAGTCGAACATTGAAAAAATGGTCAATATTGATGAAATTTTAACATTTAAACTTTTGACTTAAAATGACTGTTGGATGTGAATTATTACTTTTTCAACTAAAATAAGTGCGTTTAAAGTCATTTCTGTGCCTGAAATTGGTCAAAATTGAATCTTTTGAGTAAGCAAAACTCTGTAAAAATGTCAATTTTGGTCACTGTGAGGGTTTAAAAAGTGGTTATTCAACATGAGGCCCGATCCAAATGACATTTTGAATCATTTTTGGTAGGATCCAAAAAATCAATTTTCTGATGAAAAACGATGACCCCGGACCAGTCGAACATTGACAAAATGGTCAATATTGATGAAATTTTAACATTTAATCTTTTGACTTTAAATGACGGTTGGATGTGAATTATTACATTTTCAACTAAAATAAGTGTGTTTAAAGTCATTTCTGTGCCTGAAATTGGTCAAAATTTAAGATTTTGAGTAAGCAAAACTCTGTAAAAATGGCAATCTTGGTCACTGTGAGGGTTTAAAAAGTGGTTATTCAACATGAGGCCCGATCCAAATGACATTTTGAATCATTTTTGGTAGAGTCCAAAAAATCAATTTTCTGATGAAAAACGATGACCCCGGACCAGTCGAACGTTGAAAAAATGGTCAATATTGATGAAATTTTAACATTTAATCTTTTGACTTTAAATGACGGTTGGATGTGAATTATTACTTTTTCAACTAAAATAAGTGTGTTTAAAGTCATTTCTGTGCCTGAAATTGGTCAAAATTGAAGATTTTGAGTAAGCAAAGCTCTGTAAAAATGGCAATTTTGGTCACTGTGAGGGTTTAAAAAGTGATTTTTCAACATGAGGCCCGATCCAAATGACATTTTGAATCAAAATGTCAATTTTGGTCACTGTGAGGGTTTAAAAAGTGGTTATTCAACATGAGGCCCGATCCAAATGACATTTTGAATAATTTTTGGTAGAGTCCAAAAAATCAATTTTCTGATGAAAAACGATGACCCCGGACCAGTCGAACGTTGAAAAAATGGTCAATATTGATGAAATTTTAACATTTAAACTTTTGACTTTAAATGACTGTTGGATGTGAATTATTACTTTTTCAACTAAAATAAGTGCGTTTAAAGTCATTTCTGTGCCTGAAATTGGTCAAAATTGAATCTTTTGAGTAAGCAAAACTCTGTAAAAATGTCAATTTTGGTCACTGTGAGGGTTTAAAAAGTGGTTATTCAACATGAGGCCCGATCCAAATGACATTTTGAATCATTTTTGGTAGAGTCCAAAAAATCAATTTTCTAATGAAAAACAATGACCCCGGACCAGTCGAACATTGACAAAATGGTCAATATTGATGAAATTTTAACATTTAATCTTTTGACTTTAAATGACGGTTGGATGTGAATTATTACATTTTCAACTAAAATAAGTGTGTTTAAAGTCATTTCTGTGCCTGAAATTGGTCAAAATTTAAGAGTTTGAGTAAGCAAAACTCTGTAAAAATGTCAATTTTGGTCACTGTGAGGGTTTAAAAAGTGGTTATTCAACATGAGGCCCGATCCAAATGACATTTTGAATAATTTTTGGTAGAGTCCAAAAAATCAATTTTCTGATGAAAAACGATGACCCCGGACCAGTCGAACGTTGAAAAAATGGTCAATATTGATGAAATTTTAACATTTAATCTTTTGACTTTAAATGAGGGTTGGATGTGAATTATAACTTTATCAACTAAAATAAGTGTGTTTAAAGTCATTTCAGTGCCTGAAATTGGTCAAAATTGAAGATTTTGGGTAAGCAAAACTCTGTAAAAATGGCAATTTTGGTCACTGTGAGGGTTTAAAAAGTGGTTATTCAACATGAGGCCCGATCCAAATGACATTTTGAATCATTTTTGGTAGAGTCCAAAAAATCAATTTTCTGATGAAAAACGATGACCCCGGACCAGTCAGACGTTGAAAAAATGGTCAATATTGATGACATTTTAACATTTATTCTTTTGACTTTAAATGACGGTTGGATGTGAATTATTACTTTTTCAACTAAAATAAGTGTGTTTAAAGTCATTTCTGTGGTTGAAATTGGTCAAAATTGAAGCTTTTGAGTAAGCAAAACTCTGTAAAAATGGCAATTTTGGTCACTGTGAGGGTTTAAAAAGTGGTTATTCAACATGAGACCCGATCCAAAAGACAGTTTGAATAATTTTTGGTAGAGTCCAAAAAATCAATTTTCTGATGAAAAACGATGACCCCGGACCAGTCGAACGTTGAAAAAATGGTCAATATTGATGACATTTTAACATTTAATCTTTTGACTTTAAATGACGGTTGGATGTGAATTATAACTTTATCAACTAAAATAAGTGTGTTTAAAGTCATTTCAGTGCCTGAAATTGGTCAAAATTGAAGATTTTGGGTAAGCAAAACTCTGTAAAAATGGCAATTTTGGTCACTGTGAGGGTTTAAAAAGTGGTTATTCAACATGAGGCCCGATCCAAATGACATTTTGAATCATTTTTGGTAGAGTCCAAAAAATCAATTTTCTGATGAAAAACGATGACCCCGGACCAGTCAGACGTTGAAAAAATGGTCAATATTGATGAAATTTTAACATTTAATCTTTTGACTTTAAATGACGGTTGGATGTGAATTATAACTTTATCAACTAAAATAAGTGTGTTTAAAGTCATTTCAGTGCCTGAAATTGGTCAAAATTGAAGATTTTGGGTAAGCAAAACTCTGTAAAAATGGCAATTTTGGTCACTGTGAGGGTTTAAAAAGTGGTTATTCAACATGAGGCCCGATCCAAATGACATTTTGAATCATTTTTGGTAGAGTCCAAAAAATCAATTTTCTGATGAAAAACGATGACCCCGGACCAGTCAGACGTTGAAAAAATGGTCAATATTGATGACATTTTAACATTTATTCTTTTGACTTTAAATGACTGTTGGATGTGAATTATTACTTTTTCAACTAAAATAAGTGTGTTTAAAGTCATTTCTGTGCCTGAAATTGGTCAAAATTGAATCTTTTGAGTAAGCAAAACTCTGTAAAAATGTCAATTTTGGTCACTGTGAGGGTTTAAAAAGTGGTTATTCAACATGAGGCCCGATCCAAATGACATTTTGAATCATTTTTGGTAGGATCCAAAAAATCAATTTTCTGATGAAAAACGATGACCCCGGACCAGTCGAACATTGACAAAATGGTCAATATTGATGAAATTTTAACATTTAATCTTTTGACTTTAAATGACGGTTGGATGTGAATTATTACATTTTCAACTAAAATAAGTGTGTTTAAAGTCATTTCTGTGCCTGAAATTGGTCAAAATTTAAGATTTTGAGTAAGCAAAACTCTGTAAAAATGGCAATCTTGGTCACTGTGAGGGTTTAAAAAGTGGTTATTCAACATGAGGCCCGATCCAAATGACATTTTGAATCATTTTTGGTAGAGTCCAAAAAATCAATTTTCTGATGAAAAACGATGACCCCGGACCAGTCGAACGTTGAAAAAATGGTCAATATTGATGAAATTTTAACATTTAATCTTTTGACTTTAAATGACGGTTGGATGTGAATTATTACTTTTTCAACTAAAATAAGTGTGTTTAAAGTCATTTCTGTGCCTGAAATTGGTCAAAATTGAAGATTTTGAGTAAGCAAAGCTCTGTAAAAATGGCAATTTTGGTCACTGTGAGGGTTTAAAAAGTGATTTTTCAACATGAGGCCCGATCCAAATGACATTTTGAATCAAAATGTCAATTTTGGTCACTGTGAGGGTTTAAAAAGTGGTTATTCAACATGAGGCCCGATCCAAATGACATTTTGAATAATTTTTGGTAGAGTCCAAAAAATCAATTTTCTGATGAAAAACGATGACCCCGGACCAGTCGAACGTTGAAAAAATGGTCAATATTGATGAAATTTTAACATTTAAACTTTTGACTTTAAATGACTGTTGGATGTGAATTATTACTTTTTCAACTAAAATAAGTGCGTTTAAAGTCATTTCTGTGCCTGAAATTGGTCAAAATTGAATCTTTTGAGTAAGCAAAACTCTGTAAAAATGTCAATTTTGGTCACTGTGAGGGTTTAAAAAGTGGTTATTCAACATGAGGCCCGATCCAAATGACATTTTGAATCATTTTTGGTAGAGTCCAAAAAATCAATTTTCTAATGAAAAACAATGACCCCGGACCAGTCGAACATTGACAAAATGGTCAATATTGATGAAATTTTAACATTTAATCTTTTGACTTTAAATGACGGTTGGATGTGAATTATTACATTTTCAACTAAAATAAGTGTGTTTAAAGTCATTTCTGTGCCTGAAATTGGTCAAAATTTAAGAGTTTGAGTAAGCAAAACTCTGTAAAAATGTCAATTTTGGTCACTGTGAGGGTTTAAAAAGTGGTTATTCAACATGAGGCCCGATCCAAATGACATTTTGAATAATTTTTGGTAGAGTCCAAAAAATCAATTTTCTGATGAAAAACGATGACCCCGGACCAGTCGAACGTTGAAAAAATGGTCAATATTGATGAAATTTTAACATTTAATCTTTTGACTTTAAATGAGGGTTGGATGTGAATTATAACTTTATCAACTAAAATAAGTGTGTTTAAAGTCATTTCAGTGCCTGAAATTGGTCAAAATTGAAGATTTTGGGTAAGCAAAACTCTGTAAAAATGGCAATTTTGGTCACTGTGAGGGTTTAAAAAGTGGTTATTCAACATGAGGCCCGATCCAAATGACATTTTGAATCATTTTTGGTAGAGTCCAAAAAATCAATTTTCTGATGAAAAACGATGACCCCGGACCAGTCAGACGTTGAAAAAATGGTCAATATTGATGACATTTTAACATTTATTCTTTTGACTTTAAATGACGGTTGGATGTGAATTATTACTTTTTCAACTAAAATAAGTGTGTTTAAAGTCATTTCTGTGGTTGAAATTGGTCAAAATTGAAGCTTTTGAGTAAGCAAAACTCTGTAAAAATGGCAATTTTGGTCACTGTGAGGGTTTAAAAAGTGGTTATTCAACATGAGACCCGATCCAAAAGACAGTTTGAATAATTTTTGGTAGAGTCCAAAAAATCAATTTTCTGATGAAAAACGATGACCCCGGACCAGTCGAACGTTGAAAAAATGGTCAATATTGATGACATTTTAACATTTAATCTTTTGACTTTAAATGACGGTTGGATGTGAATTATAACTTTATCAACTAAAATAAGTGTGTTTAAAGTCATTTCAGTGCCTGAAATTGGTCAAAATTGAAGATTTTGGGTAAGCAAAACTCTGTAAAAATGGCAATTTTGGTCACTGTGAGGGTTTAAAAAGTGGTTATTCAACATGAGGCCCGATCCAAATGACATTTTGAATCATTTTTGGTAGAGTCCAAAAAATCAATTTTCTGATGAAAAACGATGACCCCGGACCAGTCAGACGTTGAAAAAATGGTCAATATTGATGAAATTTTAACATTTAATCTTTTGACTTTAAATGACGGTTGGATGTGAATTATAACTTTATCAACTAAAATAAGTGTGTTTAAAGTCATTTCAGTGCCTGAAATTGGTCAAAATTGAAGATTTTGGGTAAGCAAAACTCTGTAAAAATGGCAATTTTGGTCACTGTGAGGGTTTAAAAAGTGGTTATTCAACATGAGGCCCGATCCAAATGACATTTTGAATCATTTTTGGTAGAGTCCAAAAAATCAATTTTCTGATGAAAAACGATGACCCCGGACCAGTCAGACGTTGAAAAAATGGTCAATATTGATGACATTTTAACATTTATTCTTTTGACTTTAAATGACGGTTGGATGTGAATTATTACTTTTTCAACTAAAATAAGTGTGTTTAAAGTCATTTCTGTGGTTGAAATTGGTCAAAATTGAAGCTTTTGAGTAAGCAAAACTCTGTAAAAATGGCAATTTTGGTCACTGTGAGGGTTTAAAAAGTGGTTATTCAACATGAGACCCGATCCAAAAGACAGTTTGAATAATTTTTGGTAGAGTCCAAAAAAATCAATTTTCTGATGAAAAACGATGACTCCGGACCAGTCGAACGTTCCAAAAATGGTCAATATTGATGAAATTTTAACATTTAATCTTTTGACTTTAAATGACGATTGGATGTGAATTATAACATTATCAACTAAAATAAGTGTGTTTAAAGTCATTTCAGTGCCTGAAATTGGTCAAAATTGAAGATTTTGGGTAAGCAAAACTCTGTAAAAATGGCAATTTTGGTCATTGTGAGGGTTTAAAAAGTGGTTATTCAACATGAGGCCCGATCCAAATGACATTTTGAATCATTTTTGGTAAAGTCCAAAAAATCAATTTTCTGATGAAAAACGATGACTCCGGACCAGTCGAACGTTGAAAAAATGGTCAATATTGATGAAATTTTAACATTTAATCTTTTGACTTTAAATGACGGTTGGATGTGAATTATTACTTTTTCAACCAAAATAAGTGTGTTTAAAGTCATTTCTGTGCCTGAAATTGGTCAAAATTGAAGATTTTGAGTAAGCAAAGCTCTGTAAAAATGGCAATTTTGGTCACTGTGAGGGTTTAAAAAGTGATTTTTCAACATGAGGCCCGATCCAAATGACATTTTGAATCATTTTTGGTAGAGTCCAAAAAATCAATTTTCTGATGAAAAACGATGACCCCGGACCAGTCGAACGTTCCAAAAATGGTCAATATTGATGAAATTTTAACATTTAATCTTTTGACTTTAAATGACGGTTGGATGTGAATTATAACTTTATCAACTGAAATAAGTGTGTTTAAAGTCATTTCAGTGCCTGAAATTGGTCAACATTGAAGATTTTGGGTAAGCAAAACTCTGTAAAAATGGCAATTTTGGTCACTGTGAGGGTTTAAAAAGTGGTTATTCAACATGAGGGCCGATCCAAATGACATTTTGAATCATTTTTGGTAGAGTCCAAAAAATCAATTTTCTGATGAAAAACGATGACCCCGGACCAGTCGAACGTTGAAAAAATGGTCAATATTGATGACATTTTAACATTTAATCTTTTGACTTTAAATGACGGTTGGATGTGAATTATAACTTTATCAACTAAAATAAGTGTGTTTAAAGTCATTTCAGTGCCTGAAATTGGTCAAAATTGAAGATTTTGGGTAAGCAAAACTCTGTAAAAATGGCAATTTTGGTCACTGTGAGGGTTTAAAAAGTGGTTATTCAACATGAGGCCCGATCCAAATGACATTTTGAATCATTTTTGGTAGAGTCCAAAAAATCAATTTTCTGATGAAAAACAATGACCCCGGACCAGTCGAACGTTGAAAAAATGGTCAATATTGATGAAATTTTAACATTTAATCTTTTGACTTTAAATGACGGTTGGATGTGAATTATTACTTTTTCAACTAAAATAAGTGTGTTTAAAGTCATTTCTGTGCCTGAAATTGGTCAAAATTGAAGCTTTTGAGTAAGCAAAACTCTGTAAAAATGGCAATTTTGGTCACCGTGAGGGTTTAAAAAGTGGTTATTCAACATGAGACCCGATCCAAAAGACAGTTTGAATAATTTTTGGTAGAGTCCAAAAAATCAATTTTCTGATGAAAAACGATGACCCCGGACCAGTCGAACGTTGAAAAAATGGTCAATATTGATGAAATTTTAACATTTAATCTTTTGACTTTAAATGACGGTTGGATGTGAATTATTACTCTTTCAACTAAAATAAGTGTGTTTAAAGTCATTTCCGCACCTGAAATTGGTCAAAATTGAAGCTTTTGAGTAAGCAAAACTCTGTAAAAATGGCAATTTTGGTCACCGTGAGGGTTTAAAAAGTGGTTATTCAACATGAGACCCGATCCAAAAGACAGTTTGAATAATTTTTGGTAGAGTCCAAAAAATCAATTTTCTGATGAAAAACGATGACTCCGGACCAGTCGAACGTTCCAAAAATGGTCAATATTGATGAAATTTTAACATTTAATCTTTTGACTTTAAATGACGGTTGGATGTGAATTATAACATTATCAACTAAAATAAGTGTGTTTAAAGTCATTTCAGTGCCTGAAATTGGTCAAAATTGAAGATTTTGGGTAAGCAAAACTCTGTAAAAATGGCAATTTTGGTCATTGTGAGGGTTTAAAAAGTGGTTATTCAACATGAGGCCCGATCCAAATGACATTTTGAATCATTTTTGGTAAAGTCCAAAAAATCAATTTTCTGATGAAAAACGATGACTCCGGACCAGTCGAACGTTGAAAAAATGGTCAATATTGATGAAATTTTAACATTTAATCTTTTGACTTTAAATGACGGTTGGATGTGAATTATTACTTTTTCAACTAAAATAAGTGTGTTTAAAGTCATTTCTGTGCCTGAAATTGGTCAAAATTGAAGATTTTGAGTAAGCAAAGCTCTGTAAAAATGGCAATTTTGGTCACTGTGAGGGTTTAAAAAGTGATTTTTCAACATGAGGCCCGATCCAAATGACATTTTGAATCATTTTTGGTAGAGTCCAAAAAATCAATTTTCTGATGAAAAACGATGACCCCGGACCAGTCGAACGTTCCAAAAATGGTCAATATTGATGAAATTTTAACATTTAATCTTTTGACTTTAAATGACGGTTGGATGTGAATTATAACTTTATCAACTGAAATAAGTGTGTTTAAAGTCATTTCAGTGCCTGAAATTGGTCAACATTGAAGATTTTGGGTAAGCAAAACTCTGTAAAAATGGCAATTTTGGTCACTGTGAGGGTTTAAAAAGTGGTTATTCAACATGAGGGCCGATCCAAATGACATTTTGAATCATTTTTGGTAGAGTCCAAAAAATCAATTTTCTGATGAAAAACGATGACCCCGGACCAGTCGAACGTTGAAAAAATGGTCAATATTGATGACATTTTAACATTTAATCTTTTGACTTTAAATGACGGTTGGATGTGAATTATAACTTTATCAACTAAAATAAGTGTGTTTAAAGTCATTTCAGTGCCTGAAATTGGTCAAAATTGAAGATTTTGGGTAAGCAAAACTCTGTAAAAATGGCAATTTTGGTCACTGTGAGGGTTTAAAAAGTGGTTATTCAACATGAGGCCCGATCCAAATGACATTTTGAATCATTTTTGGTAGAGTCCAAAAAATCAATTTTCTGATGAAAAACAATGACCCCGGACCAGTCGAACGTTGAAAAAATGGTCAATATTGATGAAATTTTAACATTTAATCTTTTGACTTTAAATGACGGTTGGATGTGAATTATTACTCTTTCAACTAAAATAAGTGTGTTTAAAGTCATTTCAGTGCCTGAAATTGGTCAAAATTGAAGCTTTTGAGTAAGCAAAACTCTGTAAAAATGGCAATTTTGGTCACCGTGAGGGTTTAAAAAGTGGTTATTCAACATGAGACCCAATCCAAAAGACAGTTTGAATAATTTTTGGTAGAGTCCAAAAAATCAATTTTCTGATGAAAAACGATGACCCGGACCAGTCGAACGTTGAAAAAATGGTCAATATTGATGAAATTTTAACATTTAATCTTTTGACTTTAAATGACGGTTGGATGTGAATTATTACTTTTTCAACTAAAATAAGTGTGTTTAAAGTCATTTCTGTGCCTGAAATTGGTCAAAATTGAAGCTTTTGAGTAAGCAAAACTCTGTAAAAAATGGCAATTTTGGTCACCGTTAGGGTTTAAAAAGTGGTTATTCAACATGAGACCCGATCCAAAAGACAGTTTGAATAATTTTTGGTAGAGTCCAAAAAATCAATTTTCTGATGAAAAACGATGACTCCGGACCAGTCGAACGTTGAAAAAATGGTCAATATTGATGACATTTTAACATTTAATCTTTTGACTTTAAATGACGGTTGGATGTGACTTATTACTTTTTCAACTAAAATAAGTGTGTTTAAAGTCATTTCTGTGCCTGAAATTGGTCAAAATTGAAGATTTTGAGTAAGCAAAGCTCTGTAAAAATGGCAATTTTGGTCACTGTGAGGGTTTAAAAAGTGATTTTTCAACATGAGGCCCGATCCAAATTACATTTTGAATCATTTTTGGTAGAGTCCAAAAAATCAATTTTCTGATGAAAAACGATGACCCCGGACCAGTCGAACGTTCCAAAAATGGTCAATATTGATGAAATTTTAACATTTAATCTTTTGACTTTAAATGACGGTTGGATGTGAATTATAACTTTATCAACTGAAATAAGTGTGTTTAAAGTCATTTCAGTGCCTGAAATTGGTCAACATTAAAGATTTTGGGTAAGCAAAACTCTGTAAAAATGGCAATTTTGGTCACTGTGAGGGTTTAAAAAGTGGTTATTCAACATGAGGGCCGATCCAAATGACATTTTGAATCATTTTTGGTAGAGTCCAAAAAATCAATTTTCTGATGAAAAACGATGACCCCGGACCAGTCGAACGTTGAAAAAATGGTCAATATTGATGAAATTTTAACATTTAATCTTTTGACTTTAAATGATGGTTGGATGTGAATTATAACTTTATCAACTAAAATAAGTGTGTTTAAAGTCATTTCAGTGCCTGAAATTGGTCAAAATTGAAGATTTTGGGTAAGCAAAACTCTGTAAAAATGGCAATTTTGGTCACTGTGAGGGTTTAAAAAGTGGTTATTCAACATGAGGCCCGATCCAAATGACATTTTGAATCATTTTTGGTAGAGTCCAAAAAATCCATTTTCTGATGAAAAACGATGACCCCGGACCAGTCAGACGTTGAAAAAATGGTCAATATTGATGAAATTTTAACATTTAATCTTTTGACTTTAAATGACGGTTGGATGTGAATTATTACTTTTTCAACTAAAATAAGTGTGTTTAAAGTCATTTCTGTGCCTGAAATTGGTCAAAATGGAAGCTTTTGAGTAAGCAAAACTCTGTAAAAATGGCAATTTTGGTCACTGTGAGGGTTTAAAAAGTGGTTATTCAACATGAGACCCGATCCAAAAGACAGTTTGAATAATTTTTGGTAGAGTCCAAAAAAATCAATTTTCTGATGAAAAACGATGACCCCGGACCAGTCGAACGTTGAAAAAATGGTCAATATTGATGAAATTTTAACATTTAATCTTTTGACTTTGAATGACGGTTGGATGTGAATTATTACTCTTTCAACTAAAATAAGTGTGTTTAAAGTCATTTCAGTGCCTGAAATTGGTCAAAATTGAAGCTTTTGAGTAAGCAAAACTCTGTAAAAATGGCAATTTTGTTCACCGTGAGGGTTTAAAAAGTGGTTATTCAACATGAGACCCGATCCAAAAGACAGTTTGAATAATTTTTGGTAGAGTCCAAAAAATCAATTTTCTGATGAAAAACGATGACTCCGGACCAGTCGAACGTTGAAAAAAATGGTCAATATTGATGAAATTTTAACATTTAATCTTTTGACTTTAAATGACGGTTGGATGTGAATTATTACTTTTTCAACTAAAATAAGTGTGTTTAAAGTCATTTCTGTGCCTGAAATTGGTCAAAATTGAAGCTTTTGAGTAAGCAAAACTCTGTAAAAATGGCAATTTTGGTCACCGTGAGGGTTTAAAAAGTGGTTATTCAACATGAGACCCGATCCAAAAGACAGTTTGAATAATTTTTGGTAGAGTCCAAAAAATCCATTTTCTGATGAAAAACTATGACCCCGGACCAGTCGAACGTTGAAAAAATGGTCAATATTGATGAAATTTTAACATTTAATCTTTTGACTTTAAATGACGGTTGGATGTGAATTATAACTTTATCAACTAAAATAAGTGCGTTTAAAGTCATTTCAGTGCCTGAAATTGGTCAAAATTGAAGATTTTGGGTAAGCAAAACTCTGTAAAAATGGCAATTTTGGTCACTGTGAGGGTTTAAAAAGTGGTTATTCAACATGAGGCCCGATCCAAATGACATTTTGAATCATTTTTGGTAGAGTCCAAAAAATCAATTTTCTGATGAAAAACGATGACCCCGGACCAGTCAGACGTTGAAAAAATGGTCAATATTGATGAAATTTTAACATTTAAACTTTTGACTTTAAATGACTGTTGGATGTGAATTATTACTTTTTCAACTAAAATAAGTGCGTTTAAAGTCATTTCTGTGCCTGAAATTGGTCAAAATTGAATCTTTTGAGTAAGCAAAACTCTGTAAAAATGGTAATTTTGGTCACTGTGAGGGTTTAAAAAGTGGTTATTCAACATGAGGCCCGATCCAAAAGACAGTTTGAATAATTTTTGGTAGAGTCCAAAAAATCCATTTTCTGATGAAAAACGATGACCCCGGACCAGTCGAACGTTGAAAAAATGGTCAATATTGATGAAATTTTAACATTTAATCTTTTGACTTTAAATGACGGTTGGATGTGAATTATAACTTTATCAACTAAAATAAGTGTGTTTAAAGTCATTTCAGTGCCTGAAATTGGTCAAAATTGAAGATTTTGGGTAAGCAAAACTCTGTAAAAATGGCAATTTTGGTCACTGTGAGGGTTTAAAAAGTGGTTATTCAACATGAGGCCCGATCCAAATGACATTTTGAATCATTTTTGGTAGAGTCCAAAAAATCCATTTTCTGATGAAAAACGATGACCCCGGACCAGTCAGACGTTGAAAAAATGGTCAATATTGATGAAATTTTAACATTTAATCTTTTGACTTTAAATGACGGTTGGATGTGAATTATTACTTTTTCAACTAAAATAAGTGTGTTTAAAGTCATTTCTGTGCCTGAAATTGGTCAAAATGGAAGCTTTTGAGTAAGCAAAACTCTGTAAAAATGGCAATTTTGGTCACTGTGAGGGTTTAAAAAGTGGTTATTCAACATGAGACCCGATCCAAAAGACAGTTTGAATAATTTTTGGTAGAGTCCAAAAAAATCAATTTTCTGATGAAAAACGATGACCCCGGACCAGTCGAACGTTGAAAAAATGGTCAATATTGATGAAATTTTAACATTTAATCTTTTGACTTTGAATGACGGTTGGATGTGAATTATTACTCTTTCAACTAAAATAAGTGTGTTTAAAGTCATTTCAGTGCCTGAAATTGGTCAAAATTGAAGCTTTTGAGTAAGCAAAACTCTGTAAAAATGGCAATTTTGTTCACCGTGAGGGTTTAAAAAGTGGTTATTCAACATGAGACCCGATCCAAAAGACAGTTTGAATAATTTTTGGTAGAGTCCAAAAAATCAATTTTCTGATGAAAAACGATGACTCCGGACCAGTCGAACGTTGAAAAAATGGTCAATATTGATGAAATTTTAACATTTAATCTTTTGACTTTAAATGACGGTTGGATGTGAATTATTACTTTTTCAACTAAAATAAGTGTGTTTAAAGTCATTTCTGTGCCTGAAATTGGTCAAAATTGAAGCTTTTGAGTAAGCAAAACTCTGTAAAAATGGCAATTTTGGTCACCGTGAGGGTTTAAAAAGTGGTTATTCAACATGAGACCCGATCCAAAAGACAGTTTGAATAATTTTTGGTAGAGTCCAAAAAATCCATTTTCTGATGAAAAACGATGACCCCGGACCAGTCGAACGTTGAAAAAATGGTCAATATTGATGAAATTTTAACATTTAATCTTTTGACTTTAAATGACGGTTGGATGTGAATTATAACTTTATCAACTAAAATAAGTGCGTTTAAAGTCATTTCAGTGCCTGAAATTGGTCAAAATTGAAGATTTTGGGTAAGCAAAACTCTGTAAAAATGGCAATTTTGGTCACTGTGAGGGTTTAAAAAGTGGTTATTCAACATGAGGCCCGATCCAAATGACATTTTGAATCATTTTTGGTAGAGTCCAAAAAATCAATTTTCTGATGAAAAACGATGACCCCGGACCAGTCAGACGTTGAAAAAATGGTCAATATTGATGACATTTTAACATTTATTCTTTTGACTTTAAATGACGGTTGGATGTGAATTATTACTTTTTCAACTAAAATAAGTGTGTTTAAAGTCATTTCTGTGGTTGAAATTGGTCAAAATTGAAGCTTTTGAGTAAGCAAAACTCTGTAAAAATGGCAATTTTGGTCACTGTGAGGGTTTAAAAAGTGGTTATTCAACATGAGACCCGATCCAAAAGACAGTTTGAATAATTTTTGGTAGAGTCAAAAAAATCCATTTTCTGATGAAAAACGATGACCCCAGACCAGTCGAACATTGAAAAAATGGTCAATATTGATGACATTTTACCATTTAATCTTTTGACTTTAATTGACGGTTGGATGTGAATTATTACTTTTTCAACTAAAATAAGTGCGTTTAAAGTCATTTCTGTGCCTGAAATTGGTCAAAATTGAAGCTTTTGAGTAAGCAAAACTCTGTAAAAATGGCAATTTTGGTCACTGTGAGGGTTTAAAAAGTGGTTATTCAACATGAGGCCCGATCCAAAAGACAGTTTGAATAATTTTTGGTAGACTCCAAAAAATCAATTTTCTGATGAAAAACGATGACCCCGGACCAGTCGAACGTTGAAAAAATGGTCAATATTGATGAAATTTTAACATTTAATCTTTTGACTTTAAATGACGGTTGAATGTGAATTATAACTTTATCAACTAAAATAAGTGTGTTTAAAGTCATTTCAGTGCCTGAAATTGGTCAAAATTGAAGATTTTGGGTAAGCAAAACTCTGTAAAAATGGCAATTTTGGTCACTGTGAGGGTTTAAAAAGTGGTTATTCAACATGAGGCCCGATCCAAATGACATTTTGAATAATTTTTGGTAGAGTCAAAAAAATCCATTTTCTGATGAAAAACGATGACCCCGGACCAGTCGAACGTTGAAAAAATGGTCAATATTGATGAAATTTTAACATTTAATCTTTTGACTTTAAATGACGGTTGGATGTGAATTATTACTTTTTCAACTAAAATAAGTGTGTTTAAAGTCATTTCTGTGCCTGAAATTGTTCAAAATTGAAGCTTTTGAGTAAGCAAAACTCTGTAAAAATGTCAATTTTGGTCACTGTGAGGGTTTAAAAAGTGGTTATTCAACATGAGGCCCGATCCAAATGACATTTTGAATCATTTTTGGTAGAGTCCAAAAAATCAATTTTCTGATGAAAAACGATGACCCCGGACCAGTCGAACATTGAAAAAATGGTCAATATTGATGAAATTTTAACATTTAATCTTTTGACTTTAAATGACGGTTGGATGTGAATTATTACATTTTCAACTAAAATAAGTGTGTTTAAAGTCATTTCTGTGCCTGAAATTGGTCAAAATTTAAGATTTTGAGTAAGCAAAACTCTGTAAAAATGGCAATTTTGGTCACTGTGAGGGTTTAAAAAGTGGTTATTCAACATGAGGCCCGATCCAAATGACATTTTGAATAATTTTTGGTAGAGTCAAAAAAATCCATTTTCTGATGAAAAACGATGACCCCAGACCAGTTGAACGTTGAAAAAATGGTCAATATTGATGACATTTTACCATTTAATCTTTTGACTTTAATTGACGGTTGGATGTGAATTATTACTTTTTCAACTAAAATAAGTGCGTTTAAAGTCATTTCTGTGCCTGAAATTGGTCAAAATTGAAGCTTTTGAGTAAGCAAAACTCTGTAAAAATGGCAATTTTGGTCACTGTGAGGGTTTAAAAAGTGGTTATTCAACATGAGACCCGATCCAAAAGACAGTTTGAATAATTTTTGGTAGACTCCAAAAAATCAATTTTCTGATGAAAAACGATGACCCCGGACCAGTCGAACGTTGAAAAAATGGTCAATATTGATGAAATTTTAACATTTAATCTTTTGACTTTAAATGACGGTTGGATGTGAATTATTACTCTTTTAACTAAAATAAGTGTGTTTAAAGTCATTTCAGTGCCTGAAATTGGTCAAAATTGAAGCTTTTGAGTAAGCAAAACTCTGTAAAAATGGCAATTTTGGTCACTGTGAGGGTTTAAAAAGTGGTTATTCAACATGAGGCCCGATCCAAATGACATTTTGAATCATTTTTGGTAGAGTCCAAAAAATCAATTTTCTGATGAAAAACGATGACCCCGGACCAGTCGAACGTTGAAAAAATGGTCAATATTGATGAAATTTTAACATTTAAACGTTTGACTTTAAATGACAGTTGGATGTGAATTATTACTTTTTCAACTAAAATAAGTGCGTTTAAAGTCATTTCTGTGCCTGAAATTGGTCAAAATTGAAGCTTTTGAGTAAGCAAAACTCTGTAAAAATGTCAATTTTGGTCACTGTGAGTGTTCAAAAAGTGGTTATTCAACATGAGGCCCGATCCAAATGACATTTTGAATCATTTTTGGTAGAGTCCAAAAAATCAATTTTCTGATGAAAAACAATGACCCCGGACCAGTCGAACCTTGAAAAAATGGTCAATATTGATGACATTTTACCATTTAATCTTATGACTTTAATTGACGGTTGGATGTGAATTATTACTTTTTCAACTAAAATAAGTGTGTTTAAAGTCATTTCTGTGCCTGAAATTGGTCAAAATTTAAGATTTTGAGTAAGCAAAACTCTGTAAAAATGGCAATTTTGGTCACTGTGAGGGTTTAAAAAGTGGTTATTCAACATGAGGCCCGATCCAAATGACATTTTGAATAATTTTTGGTAGAGTCAAAAAATCAATTTTCTGATGAAAAACGATGACCCCAGACCAGTCGAACGTTGAAAAAATCGTCAATATTGATGACATTTTACCATTTAATCTTTTGACTTTAATTGACGGTTGGATGTGAATTATTACTTTTTCAACTAAAATAAGTGTGTTTAAAGTCATTTCTGTGCCTGAAATTGGTCAAAATGGAAGATTTTGAGTAAGCAAAACTCTGTAAAAATGGCAATTTTGGTCACTGTGAGGGTTTAAAAAGTCGTTATTCAACATGAAACCCGATCCAAATGACATGTTGAATCATTTTTGGTTGAGTCCAAAAAATCAATTTTCTGATGAAAAACAATGACCCCGGACCAGTCGAACATTAAAAAAATGGTCAATATTGATGAAATTTTAACATTTAACCTTTTGACTTTAAATGACGGTTGGATGTGAATTATTACTTTTTCAACTAAAATAAGTGTGTTTAAAGTCATTTCTGTGCCTGAAATTGGTCAAAATTGAAGCTTTTGAGTAAGCAAAACTCTGTAAAAATGGCAATTTTGGTCACCGTGAGGGTTTAAAAAGTGGTTATTCAACATGAGACCCGATCCAAAAGACAGTTTGAATAATTTTTGGTAGAGTCCAAAAAATCAATTTTCTGATGAAAAACGATGACTCCGGACCAGTCGAACGTTGAAAAAATGGTCAATATTGATGAAATTTTAACATTTAATCTTTTGACTTTAAATGACGGTTGGATGTGAATTATTACTTTTTCAACTAAAATAAGTGTGTTTAAAGTCATTTCTGTGCCTGAAATTGGTCAAAATTGAAGATTTTGAGTAAGCAAAGCTCTGTAAAAATGGCAATTTTGGTCACTGTGAGGGTTTAAAAAGTGATTTTTCAACATGAGGCCCGATCCAAATGACATTTTGAATCAAAATGTCAATTTTGGTCACTGTGAGGGTTTAAAAAGTGGTTATTCAACATGAGGCCCGATCCAAATGACATTTTGAATAATTTTTGGTAGAGTCCAAAAAATCAATTTTCTGATGAAAAACGATGACCCCGGACCAGTCGAACATTGAAAAAATGGTCAATATTGATGAAATTTTAACATTTAAACTTTTGACTTAAAATGACTGTTGGATGTGAATTATTACTTTTTCAACTAAAATAAGTGCGTTTAAAGTCATTTCTGTGCCTGAAATTGGTCAAAATTGAATCTTTTGAGTAAGCAAAACTCTGTAAAAATGTCAATTTTGGTCACTGTGAGGGTTTAAAAAGTGGTTATTCAACATGAGGCCCGATCCAAATGACATTTTGAATCATTTTTGGTAGGATCCAAAAAATCAATTTTCTGATGAAAAACGATGACCCCGGACCAGTCGAACATTGACAAAATGGTCAATATTGATGAAATTTTAACATTTAATCTTTTGACTTTAAATGACGGTTGGATGTGAATTATTACATTTTCAACTAAAATAAGTGTGTTTAAAGTCATTTCTGTGCCTGAAATTGGTCAAAATTTAAGATTTTGAGTAAGCAAAACTCTGTAAAAATGGCAATCTTGGTCACTGTGAGGGTTTAAAAAGTGGTTATTCAACATGAGGCCCGATCCAAATGACATTTTGAATCATTTTTGGTAGAGTCCAAAAAATCAATTTTCTGATGAAAAACGATGACCCCGGACCAGTCGAACGTTGAAAAAATGGTCAATATTGATGACATTTTAACATTTAATCTTTTGACTTTAAATGACGGTTGGATGTGAATTATTACTTTTTCAACTAAAATAAGTGTGTTTAAAGTCATTTCTGTGCCTGAAATTGGTCAAAATTGAAGATTTTGAGTAAGCAAAGCTCTGTAAAAATGGCAATTTTGGTCACTGTGAGGGTTTAAAAAGTGATTTTTCAACATGAGGCCCGATCCAAATGACATTTTGAATCAAAATGTCAATTTTGGTCACTGTGAGGGTTTAAAAAGTGGTTATTCAACATGAGGCCCGATCCAAATGACATTTTGAATCATTTTTGGTAGAGTCCAAAAAATCAATTTTCTGATGAAAAACAATGACCCCGGACCAGTCGAACATTGACAAAATGGTCAATATTGATGAAATTTTAACATTTAATCTTTTGACTTTAAATGACGGTTGGATGTGAATTATTACATTTTCAACTAAAATAAGTGTGTTTAAAGTCATTTCTGTGCCTGAAATTGGTCAAAATTTAAGAGTTTGAGTAAGCAAAACTCTGTAAAAATGGCAATTTTGGTCACTGTGAGGGTTTAAAAAGTGGTTATTCAACATGAGGCCCGATCCAAATGACATTTTGAATCATTTTTGGTAGAGTCCAAAAAATCAATTTTCTGATGAAAAACGATGACCCCGGACCAGTCGAACGTTGAAAAAATGGTCAATATTGATGAAATTTTAACATTTAATCTTTTGACTTTAAATGAGGGTTGGATGTGAATTATAACTTTATCAACTAAAATAAGTGTGTTTAAAGTCATTTCAGTGCCTGAAATTGGTCAAAATTGAAGATTTTGGGTAAGCAAAACTCTGTAAAAATGGCAATTTTGGTCACTGTGAGGGTTTAAAAAGTGGTTATTCAACATGAGGCCCGATCCAAATGACATTTTGAATCATTTTTGGTAGAGTCCAAAAAATCAATTTTCTGATGAAAAACGATGACCCCGGACCAGTCAGACGTTGAAAAAATGGTCAATATTGATGACATTTTAACATTTATTCTTTTGACTTTAAATGACGGTTGGATGTGAATTATTACTTTTTCAACTAAAATAAGTGTGTTTAAAGTCATTTCTGTGGTTGAAATTGGTCAAAATTGAAGCTTTTGAGTAAGCAAAACTCTGTAAAAATGGCAATTTTGGTCACTGTGAGGGTTTAAAAAGTGGTTATTCAACATGAGACCCGATCCAAAAGACAGTTTGAATAATTTTTGGTAGAGTCCAAAAAATCAATTTTCTGATGAAAAACGATGACCCCGGACCAGTCGAACGTTGAAAAAATGGTCAATATTGATGACATTTTAACATTTAATCTTTTGACTTTAAATGACGGTTGGATGTGAATTATAACTTTATCAACTAAAATAAGTGTGTTTAAAGTCATTTCAGTGCCTGAAATTGGTCAAAATTGAAGATTTTGGGTAAGCAAAACTCTGTAAAAATGGCAATTTTGGTCACTGTGAGGGTTTAAAAAGTGGTTATTCAACATGAGGCCCGATCCAAATGACATTTTGAATCATTTTTGGTAGAGTCCAAAAAATCAATTTTCTGATGAAAAACGATGACCCGGACCAGTCAGACGTTGAAAAAATGGTCAATATTGATGAAATTTTAACATTTAAACTTTTGACTTTAAATGACTGTTGGATGTGAATTATTACTTTTTCAACTAAAATAAGTGCGTTTAAAGTCATTTCTGTGCCTGAAATTGGTCAAAATTGAATCTTTTGAGTAAGCAAAACTCTGTAAAAATGTCAATTTTGGTCACTGTGAGGGTTTAAAAAGTGGTTATTCAACATGAGGCCCGATCCAAATGACATTTTGAATCATTTTTGGTAGAGTCCAAAAAATCAATTTTCTGATGAAAAACGATGACCCCGGACCAGTCGAACGTTGAAAAAATGGTCAATATTGATGAAATTTTAACATTTAATCTTTTGACTTTAAATGACGGTTGGATGTGAATTATAACTTTATCAACTAAAATAAGTGTGTTTAAAGTCATTTCAGTGCCTGAAATTGGTCAAAATTGAAGATTTTGGGTAAGCAAAACTCTGTAAAAATGGCAATTTTGGTCACTGTGAGGGTTTAAAAAGTGGTTATTCAACATGAGGCCCGATCCAAATGACATTTTGAATCATTTTTGGTAGAGTCCAAAAAATCAATTTTCTGATGAAAAACGATGACCCCGGACCAGTCAGACGTTGAAAAAATGGTCAATATTGATGACATTTTAACATTTATTCTTTTGACTTTAAATGACGGTTGGATGTGAATTATTACTTTTTCAACTAAAATAAGTGTGTTTAAAGTCATTTCTGTGGTTGAAATTGGTCAAAATTGAAGCTTTTGAGTAAGCAAAAATCTGTAAAAATGGCAATTTTGGTCACTGTGAGGGTTTAAAAAGTGGTTATTCAACATGAGACCCGATCCAAAAGACAGTTTGAATAATTTTTGGTAGAGTCCAAAAAATCAATTTTCTGATGAAAAACGATGACCCCGGACCAGTCGAACGTTGAAAAAATGGTCAATATTGATGAAATTTTAACATTTAATCTTTTGACTTTAAATGACGGTTGGATGTGACTTATTACTTTTTCAACTAAAATAAGTGTGTTTAAAGTCATTTCTGTGCCTGAAATTGGTCAAAATTGAAGATTTTGAGTAAGCAAAGCTCTGTAAAAATGGCAATTTTGGTCACTGTGAGGGTTTAAAAAGTGATTTTTCAACATGAGGCCCGATCCAAATGACATTTTGAATCATTTTTGGTAGAGTCCAAAAAATCAATTTTCTGATGAAAAACGATGACCCCGGACCAGTCGAACGTTCCAAAAATGGTCAATATTGATGAAATTTTAACATTTAATCTTTTGACTTTAAATGACGGTTGGATGTGAATTATAACTTTATCAACTGAAATAAGTGTGTTTAAAGTCATTTCAGTGCCTGAAATTGGTCAACATTGAAGATTTTGGGTAAGCAAAACTCTGTAAAAATGGCAATTTTGGTCACTGTGAGGGTTTAAAAAGTGGTTATTCAACATGAGGCCCGATCCAAATGACATTTTGAATAATTTTTGGTAGAGTCAAAAAAATCCATTTTCTGATGAAAAACGATGACCCCAGACCAGTCGAACATTGAAAAAATGGTCAATATTGATGACATTTTACCATTTAATCTTTTGACTTTAATTGACGGTTGGATGTGAATTATTACTTTTTCAACTAAAATAAGTGCGTTTAAAGTCATTTCTGTGCCTGAAATTGGTCAAAATTGAAGATTTTAAGTAAGCAAAACTCTGTAAAAATGGCAATTTTGGTCACTGTGAGGGTTTAAAAAGTGGTTATTCAACATGAGGCCCGATCCAAATGACATTTTGAATAATTTTTGGTAGAGTCAAAAAATCCATTTTCTGATGAAAAACGATGACCCCAGACCAGTCGAACATTGAAAAAATGGTCAATATTGATGACATTTTACCATTTAATCTTTTGACTTTAATTGACGGTTGGATGTGAATTATTACTTTTTCAACTAAAATAAGTGCGTTTAAAGTCATTTCTGTGCCTGAAATTGGTCAAAATTGAAGCTTTTGAGTAAGCAAAACTCTGTAAAAATGGCAATTTTGGTCACTGTGAGGGTTTAAAAAGTGGTTATTCAACATGAGGCCCGATCCAAAAGACAGTTTGAATAATTTTTGGTAGACTCCAAAAAATCAATTTTCTGATGAAAAACGATGACCCCGGACCAGTCGAACGTTGAAAAAATGGTCAATATTGATGAAATTTTAACATTTAATCTTTTGACTTTAAATGACGGTTGAATGTGAATTATAACTTTATCAACTAAAATAAGTGTGTTTAAAGTCATTTCAGTGCCTGAAATTGGTCAAAATTGAAGATTTTGGGTAAGCAAAACTCTGTAAAAATGGCAATTTTGGTCACTGTGAGGGTTTAAAAAGTGGTTATTCAACATGAGGCCCGATCCAAATGACATTTTGAATAATTTTTGGTAGAGTCAAAAAAATCCATTTTCTGATGAAAAACGATGACCCCGGACCAGTCGAACGTTGAAAAAATGGTCAATATTGATGAAATTTTAACATTTAATCTTTTGACTTTAAATGACGGTTGGATGTGAATTATTACTTTTTCAACTAAAATAAGTGTGTTTAAAGTCATTTCTGTGCCTGAAATTGGTCAAAATTGAAGCTTTTGAGTAAGCAAAACTCTGTAAAAATGTCAATTTTGGTCACTGTGAGGGTTTAAAAAGTGGTTATTCAACATGAGGCCCGATCCAAAAGACAGTTTGAATAATTTTTGGTAGAGTCCAAAAAATCAATTTTCTGATGAAAAACGATGACCCCGGACCAGTCGAACGTTGAAAAAATGGTCAATATTGATGAAATTTTAACATTTAATCTTTTGACTTTGAATGACGGTTGGATGTGAATTATTACTCTTTCAACTAAAATAAGTGTGTTTAAAGTCATTTCAGTGCCTGAAATTGGTCAAAATTGAAGCTTTTGAGTAAGCAAAACTCTGTAAAAATGTCAATTTTGGTCACCGTGAGGGTTTAAAAAGTGGTTATTCAACATGAGACCCGATCCAAAAGACAGTTTGAATAATTTTTGGTAGAGTCCAAAAAATCAATTTTCTGATGAAAAACGATGACTCCGGACCAGTAGAACGTTGAAAAAATGGTCAATATTGATGAAATTTTAACATTTAATCTTTTGACTTTAAATGACGGTTGGATGTGAATTATTACTTTTTCAACTAAAATAAGTGTGTTTAAAGTCATTTCTGTGCCTGAAATTGGTCAAAATTGAAGCTTTTGAGTAAGCAAAACTCTGTAAAAATGGCAATTTTGGTCACCGTGAGGGTTTAAAAAGTGGTTATTCAACATGAGACCCGATCCAAAAGACAGTTTGAATAATTTTTGGTAGAGTCCCAAAAATCCATTTTCTGATGAAAAACGATGACCCCGGACCAGTCGAACGTTGAAAAAATGGTCAATATTGATGAAATTTTAACATTGAATCTTTTGACTTTAAATGACGGTTGGATGTGAATTATAACTTTATCAACTAAAATAAGTGCGTTTAAAGTCATTTCAGTGCCTGAAATTGGTCAAAATTGAAGATTTTGAGTAAGCAAAACTCTGTAAAAATGGCAATTTTGGTCACTGTGAGGGTTTAAAAAGTGGTTATTCAACATGAGGGCCGATCCAAATGACATTTTGAATCATTTTTGGTAGAGTCCAAAAAATCAATTTTCTGATGAAAAACGATGACCCCGGACCAGTCAGACGTTGAAAAAATGGTCAATATTGATGAAATTTTAACATTTAAACTTTTGACTTTAAATGACTGTTGGATGTGAATTATTACTTTTTCAACTAAAATAAGTGCGTTTAAAGTCATTTCTGTGCCTGAAATTGGTCAAAATTGAATCTTTTGAGTAAGCAAAACGCTGTAAAAATGTCAATTTTGGTCACTGTGAGGGTTTAAAAAGTGGTTATTCAACATGAGGCCCGATCCAAATGACATTTTGAATCATTTTTGGTAGAGTCCAAAAAATCAATTTTCTGATGAAAAACGATGACCCCGGACCAGTCGAACGTTGAAAAAATGGTCAATATTGATGAAATTTTAACATTTAATCTTTTGACTTTAAATGACGGTTGGATGTGAATTATAACTTTATCAACTAAAATAAGTGTGTTTAAAGTCATTTCAGTGCCTGAAATTGGTCAAAATTGAAGATTTTGGGTAAGCAAAACTCTGTAAAAATGGCAATTTTGGTCACTGTGAGGGTTTAAAAAGTGGTTATTCAACATGAGGCCCGATCCAAATGACATTTTGAATCATTTTTGGTCGAGTCCAAAAAATCAATTTTCTGATGAAAAACGATGACCCCGGACCAGTCAGACGTTGAAAAAATGGTCAATATTGATGACATTTTAACATTTATTCTTTTGACTTTAAATGACGGTTGGATGTGAATTATTACTTTTTCAACTAAAATAAGTGTGTTTAAAGTCATTTCTGTGGTTGAAATTGGTCAAAATTGAAGCTTTTGAGTAAGCAAAACTCTGTAAAAATGGCAATTTTGGTCACTGTGAGGGTTTAAAAAGTGGTTATTCAACATGAGACCCGATCCAAAAGACAGTTTGAATAATTTTTGGTAGAGTCCAAAAAATCAATTTTCTGATGAAAAACGATGACCCCGGACCAGTCGAACGTTGAAAAAATGGTCAATATTGATGAAATTTTAACATTTAATCTTTTGACTTTAAATGACGGTTGGATGTGACTTATTACTTTTTCAACTAAAATAAGTGTGTTTAAAGTCATTTCTGTGCCTGAAATTGGTCAAAATTGAAGATTTTGAGTAAGCAAAGCTCTGTAAAAATGGCAATTTTGGTCACTGTGAGGGTTTAAAAAGTGATTTTTCAACATGAGGCCCGATCCAAATGACATTTTGAATCATTTTTGGTAGAGTCCAAAAAATCAATTTTCTGATGAAAAACGATGACCCCGGACCAGTCGAACGTTCCAAAAATGGTCAATATTGATGAAATTTTAACATTTAATCTTTTGACTTTAAATGACGGTTGGATGTGAATTATAACTTTATCAACTGAAATAAGTGTGTTTAAAGTCATTTCAGTGCCTGAAATTGGTCAACATTGAAGATTTTGGGTAAGCAAAACTCTGTAAAAATGGCAATTTTGGTCACTGTGAGGGTTTAAAAAGTGGTTATTCAACATGAGGGCCGATCCAAATGACATTTTGAATCATTTTTGGTAGAGTCCAAAAAATCAATTTTCTGATGAAAAACGATGACCCCGGACCAGTCGAACGTTGAAAAAATGGTCAATATTGATGAAATTTTAACATTTAATCTTTTGACTTTAAATGACGGTTGGATGTGAATTATTACTTTTTCAACTAAAATAAGTGTGTTTAAAGTCATTTCTGTGCCTGAAATTGGTCAAAATGGAAGCTTTTGAGTAAGCAAAACTCTGTAAAAATGGCAATTTTGGTCACTGTGAGGGTTTAAAAAGTGGTTATTCAACATGAGACCTGATCCAAAAGACAGTTTGAATAATTTTTGGTAGAGTCCAAAAAATCAATTTTCTGATGAAAAACGATGACCCCGGACCAGTCGAACGTTGAAAAAATGGTCAATATTGATGAAATTTTAACATTTAATCTTTTGACTTTGAATGACGGTTGGATGTGAATTATTACTCTTTCAACTAAAATAAGTGTGTTTAAAGTCATTTCAGTGCCTGAAATTGGTCAAAATTGAAGCTTTTGAGTAAGCAAAACTCTGTAAAAATGGCAATTTTGTTCACCGTGAGGGTTTAAAAAGTGGTTATTCAACATGAGACCCGATCCAAAAGACAGTTTGAATAATTTTTGGTAGAGTCCAAAAAATCAATTTTCTGATGAAAAACGATGACTCCGGACCAGTAGAACGTTGAAAAAATGGTCAATATTGATGAAATTTTAACATTTAATCTTTTGACTTTAAATGACGGTTGGATGTGAATTATAACTTTATCAACTAAAATAAGTGCGTTTAAAGTCATTTCAGTGCCTGAAATTGGTCAAAATTGAAGATTTTGAGTAAGCAAAACTCTGTAAAAATGGCAATTTTGGTCACTGTGAGGGTTTAAAAAGTGGTTATTCAACATGAGGCCCGATCCAAATGACATTTTGAATCATTTTTGGTAGAGTCCAAAAAATCAATTTTCTGATGAAAAACGATGACCCCGGACCAGTCAGACGTTGAAAAAATGGTCAATATTGATGAAATTTTAACATTTAAACTTTTGACTTTAAATGACTGTTGGATGTGAATTATTACTTTTTCAACTAAAATAAGTGCGTTTAAAGTCATTTCTGTGCCTGAAATTGGTCAAAATTGAATCTTTTGAGTAAGCAAAACTCTGTAAAAATGTCAATTTTGGTCACTGTGAGGGTTTAAAAAGTGGTTATTCAACATGAGGCCTGATCCAAATGACATTTTGAATCATTTTTGGTAGAGTCCAAAAAATCAATTTTCTGATGAAAAACGATGACCCCGGACCAGTCGAACGTTGAAAAAATGGTCAATATTGATGAAATTTTAACATTTAATCTTTTGACTTTAAATGACGGTTGGATGTGAATTATAACTTTATCAACTAAAATAAGTGTGTTTAAAGTCATTTCAGTGCCTGAAATTGGTCAAAATTGAAGATTTTGGGTAAGCAAAACTCTGTAAAAATGGCAATTTTGGTCACTGTGAGGGTTTAAAAAGTGGTTATTCAACATGAGGCCCGATCCAAATGACATTTTGAATCATTTTTGGTAGAGTCCAAAAAATCAATTTTCTGATGAAAAACGATGACCCCGGACCAGTCAGACGTTGAAAAAATGGTCAATATTGATGACATTTTAACATTTATTCTTTTGACTTTAAATGACGGTTGGATGTGAATTATTACTTTTTCAACTAAAATAAGTGTGTTTAAAGTCATTTCTGTGGTTGAAATTGGTCAAAATTGAAGCTTTTGAGTAAGCAAAACTCTGTAAAAATGGCAATTTTGGTCACTGTGAGGGTTTAAAAAGTGGTTATTCAACATGAGACCCGATCCAAAAGACAGTTTGAATAATTTTTGGTAGAGTCCAAAAAATCAATTTTCTGATGAAAAACGATGACCCCGGACCAGTCGAACGTTGAAAAAATGGTCAATATTGATGAAATTTTAACATTTAATCTTTTGACTTTAAATGACGGTTGGATGTGACTTATTACTTTTTCAACTAAAATAAGTGTGTTTAAAGTCATTTCTGTGCCTGAAATTGGTCAAAATTGAAGATTTTGAGTAAGCAAAGCTCTGTAAAAATGGCAATTTTGGTCACTGTGAGGGTTTAAAAAGTGATTTTTCAACATGAGGCCCGATCCAAATGACATTTTGAATCATTTTTGGTAGAGTCCAAAAAATCAATTTTCTGATGAAAAACGATGACCCCGGACCAGTCGAACGTTCCAAAAATGGTCAATATTGATGAAATTTTAACATTTAATCTTTTGACTTTAAATGACGGTTGGATGTGAATTATAACTTTATCAACTGAAATAAGTGTGTTTAAAGTCATTTCAGTGCCTGAAATTGGTCAACATTGAAGATTTTGGGTAAGCAAAACTCTGTAAAAATGGCAATTTTGGTCACTGTGAGGGTTTAAAAAGTGGTTATTCAACATGAGGGCCGATCCAAATGACATTTTGAATCATTTTTGGTAGAGTCCAAAAAATCAATTTTCTGATGAAAAACGATGACCCCGGACCAGTCGAACGTTGAAAAAATGGTCAATATTGATGAAATTTTAACATTTAATCTTTTGACTTTAAATGATGGTTGGATGTGAATTATAACTTTATCAACTAAAATAAGTGTGTTTAAAGTCATTTCAGTGCCTGAAATTGGTCAAAATTGAAGATTTTGGGTAAGCAAAACTCTGTAAAAATGGCAATTTTGGTCACTGTGAGGGTTTAAAAAGTGGTTATTCAACATGAGGCCCGATCCAAATGACATTTTGAATCATTTTTGGTAGAGTCCAAAAAATCCATTTTCTGATGAAAAACGATGACCCCGGACCAGTCAGACGTTGAAAAAATGGTCAATATTGATGAAATTTTAACATTTAATCTTTTGACTTTAAATGACGGTTGGATGTGAATTATTACTTTTTCAACTAAAATAAGTGTGTTTAAAGTCATTTCTGTGCCTGAAATTGGTCAAAATGGAAGCTTTTGAGTAAGCAAAACTCTGTAAAAATGGCAATTTTGGTCACTGTGAGGGTTTAAAAAGTGGTTATTCAACATGAGACCCGATCCAAAAGACAGTTTGAATAATTTTTGGTAGAGTCCAAAAAAATCAATTTTCTGATGAAAAACGATGACCCCGGACCAGTCGAACGTTGAAAAAATGGTCAATATTGATGAAATTTTAACATTTAATCTTTTGACTTTGAATGACGGTTGGATGTGAATTATTACTCTTTCAACTAAAATAAGTGTGTTTAAAGTCATTTCAGTGCCTGAAATTGGTCAAAATTGAAGCTTTTGAGTAAGCAAAACTCTGTAAAAATGGCAATTTTGTTCACCGTGAGGGTTTAAAAAGTGGTTATTCAACATGAGACCCGATCCAAAAGACAGTTTGAATAATTTTTGGTAGAGTCCAAAAAATCAATTTTCTGATGAAAAACGATGACTCCGGACCAGTCGAACGTTGAAAAAATGGTCAATATTGATGAAATTTTAACATTTAATCTTTTGACTTTAAATGACGGTTGGATGTGAATTATTACTTTTTCAACTAAAATAAGTGTGTTTAAAGTCATTTCTGTGCCTGAAATTGGTCAAAATTGAAGCTTTTGAGTAAGCAAAACTCTGTAAAAATGGCAATTTTGGTCACCGTGAGGGTTTAAAAAGTGGTTATTCAACATGAGACCCGATCCAAAAGACAGTTTGAATAATTTTTGGTAGAGTCCAAAAAATCCATTTTCTGATGAAAAACGATGACCCCGGACCAGTCGAACGTTGAAAAAATGGTCAATATTGATGAAATTTTAACATTTAATCTTTTGACTTTAAATGACGGTTGGATGTGAATTATAACTTTATCAACTAAAATAAGTGCGTTTAAAGTCATTTCAGTGCCTGAAATTGGTCAAAATTGAAGATTTTGGGTAAGCAAAACTCTGTAAAAATGGCAATTTTGGTCACTGTGAGGGTTTAAAAAGTGGTTATTCAACATGAGGCCCGATCCAAATGACATTTTGAATCATTTTTGGTAGAGTCCAAAAAATCAATTTTCTGATGAAAAACGATGACCCCGGACCAGTCAGACGTTGAAAAAATGGTCAATATTGATGAAATTTTAACATTTAAACTTTTGACTTTAAATGACTGTTGGATGTGAATTATTACTTTTTCAACTAAAATAAGTGCGTTTAAAGTCATTTCTGTGCCTGAAATTGGTCAAAATTGAATCTTTTGAGTAAGCAAAACTCTGTAAAAATGTCAATTTTGGTCACTGTGAGGGTTTAAAAAGTGGTTATTCAACATGAGGCCCGATCCAAAAGACAGTTTGAATAATTTTTGGTAGAGTCCAAAAAATCCATTTTCTGATGAAAAACGATGACCCCGGACCAGTCGAACGTTGAAAAAATGGTCAATATTGATGAAATTTTAACATTTAATCTTTTGACTTTAAATGACGGTTGGATGTGAATTATAACTTTATCAACTAAAATAAGTGTGTTTAAAGTCATTTCAGTGCCTGAAATTGGTCAAAATTGAAGATTTTGGGTAAGCAAAACTCTGTAAAAATGGCAATTTTGGTCACTGTGAGGGTTTAAAAAGTGGTTATTCAACATGAGGCCCAATCCAAATGACATTTTGAATCATTTTTGGTAGAGTCCAAAAAATCAATTTTCTGATGAAAAACGATGACCCCGGACCAGTCAGACGTTGAAAAAATGGTCAATATTGATGACATTTTAACATTTATTCTTTTGACTTTAAATGACGGTTGGATGTGAATTATTACTTTTTCAACTAAAATAAGTGTGTTTAAAGTCATTTCTGTGGTTGAAATTGGTCAAAATTGAAGCTTTTGAGTAAGCAAAACTCTGTAAAAATGGCAATTTTGGTCACTGTGAGGGTTTAAAAAGTTGTTATTCAACATGAGACCCGATCCAAAAGACAGTTTGAATAATTTTTGGTAGAGTCCAAAAAATCAATTTTCTGATGAAAAACGATGACCCCGGACCAGTCGAACGTTGAAAAAATGGTCAATATTGATGAAATTTTAACATTTAATCTTTTGACTTTAAATGACGGTTGGATGTGAATTATTACTCTTTCAACTAAAATAAGTGTGTTTAAAGTCATTTCAGTGCCTGAAATTGGTCAAAATTGAAGCTTTTGAGTAAGCAAAACTCTGTAAAAATGGCAATTTTGGTCACCGTGAGGGTTTAAAAAGTGGTTATTCAACATGAGACCCGATCCAAAAGACAATTTTCTGATGAAAAACGATGACTCCGGACCAGTCGAACGTTCCAAAAATGGTCAATATTGATGAAATTTTAACATTTAATCTTTTGACTTTAAATGACGGTTGGATGTGAATTATTACATTTTCAACTAAAATAAGTGTGTTTAAAGTCATTTCTGTGCCTGAAATTGGTCAAAATTTAAGATTTTGAGTAAGCAAAACTCTGTAAAAATGGCAATTTTGGTCACTGTGAGGGTTTAAAAAGTGGTTATTCAACATGAGACCCGATCCAAAAGACAGTTTGAATAATTTTTGGTAGAGTCCAAAAAATCAATTTTCTGATGAAAAACGATGACCCCGGACCAGTCGAACGTTGAAAAAATGGTCAATATTGATGAAATTTTAACATTTAATCTTTTGACTTTGAATGACGGTTGGATGTGAATTATTACTCTTTCAACTAAAATAAGTGTGTTTAAAGTCATTTCAGTGCCTGAAATTGGTCAAAATTGAAGCTTTTGAGTAAGCAAAACTCTGTAAAAATGGCAATTTTGTTCACCGTGAGGGTTTAAAAAGTGGTTATTCAACATGAGACCCGATCCAAAAGACAGTTTGAATAATTTTTGGTAGAGTCCAAAAAATCAATTTTCTGATGAAAAACGATGACTCCGGACCAGTAGAACGTTGAAAAAATGGTCAATATTGATGAAATTTTAACATTTAATCTTTTGACTTTAAATGACGGTTGGATGTGAATTATTACTTTTTCAACTAAAATAAGTGTGTTTAAAGTCATTTCTGTGCCTGAAATTGGTCAAAATTGAAGCTTTTGAGTAAGCAAAACTCTGTAAAAATGGCAATTTTGGTCACCGTGAGGGTTTAAAAAGTGGTTATTCAACATGAGACCCGATCCAAAAGACAGTTTGAATAATTTTTGGTAGAGTCCAAAAAATCCATTTTCTGATGAAAAACGATGACCCCGGACCAGTCGAACGTTGAAAAAATGGTCAATATTGATGAAATTTTAACATTTAATCTTTTGACTTTAAATGACGGTTGGATGTGAATTATAACTTTATCAACTAAAATAAGTGCGTTTAAAGTCATTTCAGTGCCTGAAATTGGTCAAAATTGAAGATTTTGAGTAAGCAAAACTCTGTAAAAATGGCAATTTTGGTCACTGTGAGGGTTTAAAAAGTGGTTATTCAACATGAGGCCCGATCCAAATGACATTTTGAATCATTTTTGGTAGAGTCCAAAAAATCAATTTTCTGATGAAAAACGATGACCCCGGACCAGTCAGACGTTGAAAAAATGGTCAATATTGATGAAATTTTAACATTTAAACTTTTGACTTTAAATGACTGTTGGATGTGAATTATTACTTTTTCAACTAAAATAAGTGCGTTTAAAGTCATTTCTGTGCCTGAAATTGGTCAAAATTGAATCTTTTGAGTAAGCAAAACTCTGTAAAAATGTCAATTTTGGTCACTGTGAGGGTTTAAAAAGTGGTTATTCAACATGAGGCCCGATCCAAATGACATTTTGAATCATTTTTGGTAGAGTCCAAAAAATCAATTTTCTGATGAAAAACGATGACCCCGGACCAGTCGAACGTTGAAAAAATGGTCAATATTGATGAAATTTTAACATTTAATCTTTTGACTTTAAATGACGGTTGGATGTGAATTATAACTTTATCAACTAAAATAAGTGTGTTTAAAGTCATTTCAGTGCCTGAAATTGGTCAAAATTGAAGATTTTGGGTAAGCAAAACTCTGTAAAAATGGCAATTTTGGTCACTGTGAGGGTTTAAAAAGTGGTTATTCAACATGAGGCCCGATCCAAATGACATTTTGAATCATTTTTGGTAGAGTCCAAAAAATCAATTTTCTGATGAAAAACGATGACCCCGGACCAGTCAGACGTTGAAAAAACGGTCAATATTGATGACATTTTAACATTTATTCTTTTGACTTTAAATGACGGTTGGATGTGAATTATTACTTTTTCAACTAAAATAAGTGTGTTTAAAGTCATTTCTGTGGTTGAAATTGGTCAAAATTGAAGCTTTTGAGTAAGCAAAACTCTGTAAAAATGGCAATTTTGGTCACTGTGAGGGTTTAAAAAGTGGTTATTCAACATGAGACCCGATCCAAAAGACAGTTTGAATAATTTTTGGTAGAGTCCAAAAAATCAATTTTCTGATGAAAAACGATGACCCCGGACCAGTCGAACGTTGAAAAAATGGTCAATATTGATGAAATTTTAACATTTAATCTTTTGACTTTAAATGACGGTTGGATGTGACTTATTACTTTTTCAACTAAAATAAGTGTGTTTAAAGTCATTTCTGTGCCTGAAATTGGTCAAAATTGAAGATTTTGAGTAAGCAAAGCTCTGTAAAAATGGCAATTTTGGTCACTGTGAGGGTTTAAAAAGTGATTTTTCAACATGAGGCCCGATCCAAATGACATTTTGAATCATTTTTGGTAGAGTCCAAAAAATCAATTTTCTGATGAAAAACGATGACCCCGGACCAGTCGAACGTTCCAAAAATGGTCAATATTGATGAAATTTTAACATTTAATCTTTTGACTTTAAATGACGGTTGGATGTGAATTATAACTTTATCAACTGAAATAAGTGTGTTTAAAGTCATTTCAGTGCCTGAAATTGGTCAACATTGAAGATTTTGGGTAAGCAAAACTCTGTAAAAATGGCAATTTTGGTCACTGTGAGGGTTTAAAAAGTGGTTATTCAACATGAGGGCCGATCCAAATGACATTTTGAATCATTTTTGGTAGAGTCCAAAAAATCAATTTTCTGATGAAAAACGATGACCCCGGACCAGTCAGACGTTGAAAAAATGGTCAATATTGATGAAATTTTAACATTTAATCTTTTGACTTTAAATGACGGTTGGATGTGAATTATTACTTTTTCAACTAAAATAAGTGTGTTTAAAGTCATTTCTGTGCCTGAAATTGGTCAAAATGGAAGCTTTTGAGTAAGCAAAACTCTGTAAAAATGGCAATTTTGGTCACTGTGAGGGTTTAAAAAGTGGTTATTCAACATGAGACCCGATCCAAAAGACAGTTTGAATAATTTTTGGTAGAGTCCAAAAAATCAATTTTCTGATGAAAAACGATGACCCCGGACCAGTCGAACGTTGAAAAAATGGTCAATATTGATGAAATTTTAACATTTAATCTTTTGACTTTGAATGACGGTTGGATGTGAATTATTACTCTTTCAACTAAAATAAGTGTGTTTAAAGTCATTTCAGTGCCTGAAATTGGTCAAAATTGAAGCTTTTGAGTAAGCAAAACTCTGTAAAAATGGCAATTTTGTTCACCGTGAGGGTTTAAAAAGTGGTTATTCAACATGAGACCCGATCCAAAAGACAGTTTGAATAATTTTTGGTAGAGTCCAAAAAATCAATTTTCTGATGAAAAACGATGACTCCGGACCAGTAGAACGTTGAAAAAATGGTCAATATTGATGAAATTTTAACATTTAATCTTTTGACTTTAAATGACGGTTGGATGTGAATTATTACTTTTTCAACTAAAATAAGTGTGTTTAAAGTCATTTCTGTGCCTGAAATTGGTCAAAATTGAAGCTTTTGAGTAGGCAAAACTCTGTAAAAATGGCAATTTTGGTCACCGTGAGGGTTTAAAAAGTGGTTATTCAACATGAGACCCGATCCAAAAGACAGTTTGAATAATTTTTGGTAGAGTCCAAAAAATCCATTTTCTGATGAAAAACGATGACCCCGGACCAGTCGAACGTTGAAAAAATGGTCAATATTGATGCAATTTTAACATTTAATCTTTTGACTTTAAATGACGGTTGGATGTGAATTATAACTTTATCAACTAAAATAAGTGCGTTTAAAGTCATTTCAGTGCCTGAAATTGGTCAAAATTGAAGATTTTGAGTAAGCAAAACTCTGTAAAAATGGCAATTTTGGTCACTGTGAGGGTTTAAAAAGTGGTTATTCAACATGAGGCCCGATCCAAATGACATTTTGAATCATTTTTGGTAGAGTCCAAAAAATCAATTTTCTGATGAAAAACGATGACCCCGGACCAGTCAGACGTTGAAAAAATGGTCAATATTGATGAAATTTTAACATTTAAACTTTTGACTTTAAATGACTGTTGGATGTGAATTATTACTTTTTCAACTAAAATAAGTGCGTTTAAAGTCATTTCTGTGCCTGAAATTGGTCAAAATTGAATCTTTTGAGTAAGCAAAACTCTGTAAAAATGTCAATTTTGGTCACTGTGAGGGTTTAAAAAGTGGTTATTCAACATGAGGCCCGATCCAAATGACATTTTGAATCATTTTTGGTAGAGTCCAAAAAATCAATTTTCTGATGAAAAACGATGACCCCGGACCAGTCGAACATTGAAAAAATGGTCAATATTGATGACATTTTAACATTTAATCTTTTGACTTTAAATGACGGTTGGATGTGAATTATAACTTTATCAACTAAAATAAGTGTGTTTAAAGTCATTTCAGTGCCTGAAATTGGTCAAAATTGAAGATTTTGGGTAAGCAAAACTCTGTAAAAATGGCAATTTTGGTCACTGTGAGGGTTTAAAAAGTGGTTATTCAACATGAGACCCGATCCAAAAGACAGTTTGAATAATTTTTGGTAGAGTCCAAAAAATCAATTTTCTGATGAAAAACGATGACCCCGGACCAGTCGAACGTTGAAAAAATGGTCAATATTGATGAAATTTTAACATTTAATCTTTTGACTTTAAATGACGGTTGGATGTGACTTATTACTTTTTCAACTAAAATAAGTGTTTTTAAAGTCATTTCTGTGCCTGAAATTGGTCAAAATTGAAGATTTTGAGTAAGCAAAGCTCTGTAAAAATGGCAATTTTGGTCACTGTGAGGGTTTAAAAAGTGATTTTTCAACATGAGGCCCGATCCAAATGACATTTTGAATCATTTTTGGTAGAGTCCAAAAAATCAATTTTCTGATGAAAAACGATGACCCCGGACCAGTCGAACGTTCCAAAAATGGTCAATATTGATGAAATTTTAACATTTAATCTTTTGACTTTAAATGACGGTTGGATGTGAATTATAACTTTATCAACTGAAATAAGTGTGTTTAAAGTCATTTCAGTGCCTGAAATTGGTCAACATTGAAGATTTTGGGTAAGCAAAACTCTGTAAAAATGGCAATTTTGGTCACTGTGAGGGTTTAAAAAGTGGTTATTCAACATGAGGGCCGATCCAAATGACATTTTGAATCATTTTTGGTAGAGTCCAAAAAATCAATTTTCTGATGAAAAACGATGACCCCGGACCAGTCGAACGTTGAAAAAATGGTCAATATTGATGAAATTTTAACATTTAATCTTTTGACTTTGAATGACGGTTGGATGTGAATTATTACTCTTTCAACTAAAATAAGTGTGTTTAAAGTCATTTCAGTGCCTGAAATTGGTCAAAATTGAAGCTTTTGAGTAAGCAAAACTCTGTAAAAATGGCAATTTTGTTCACCGTGAGGGTTTAAAAAGTGGTTATTCAACATGAGACCCGATCCAAAAGACAGTTTGAATAATTTTTGGTAGAGTCCAAAAAATCAATTTTCTGATGAAAAACGATGACTCCGGACCAGTAGAACGTTCAAAAAATGGTCAATATTGATGAAATTTTAACATTTAATCTTTTGACTTTAAATGACGGTTGGATGTGAATTATTACTTTTTCAACTAAAATAAGTGTGTTTAAAGTCATTTCTGTGCCTGAAATTGGTCAAAATTGAAGCTTTTGAGTAAGCAAAACTCTGTAAAAATGGCAATTTTGGTCACCGTGAGGGTTTAAAAAGTGGTTATTCAACATGAGACCCGATCCAAAAGACAGTTTGAATAATTTTTGGTAGAGTCCAAAAAATCCATTTTCTGATGAAAAACGATGACCCCGGACCAGTCGAACGTTGAAAAAATGGTCAATATTGATGAAATTTTAACATTTAATCTTTTGACTTTAAATGACGGTTGGATGTGAATTATAACTTTATCAACTAAAATAAGTGTGTTTAAAGTCATTTCAGTGCCTGAAATTGGTCAAAATTGAAGATTTTGAGTAAGCAAAACTCTGTAAAAATGGCAATTTTGGTCACTGTGAGGGTTTAAAAAGTGGTTATTCAACATGAGGCCCGATCCAAATGACATTTTGAATCATTTTTGGTAGAGTCCAAAAAATCAATTTTCTGATGAAAAACGATGACCCCGGACCAGTCAGACGTTGAAAAAATGGTCAATATTGATGAAATTTTAACATTTAAACTTTTGACTTTAAATGACTGTTGGATGTGAATTATTACTTTTTCAACTAAAATAAGTGCGTTTAAAGTCATTTCTGTGCCTGAAATTGGTCAAAATTGAATCTTTTGAGTAAGCAAAACTCTGTAAAAATGTCAATTTTGGTCACTGTGAGGGTTTAAAAAGTGGTTATTCAACATGAGGCCCGATCCAAATGACATTTTGAATCATTTTTGGTAGAGTCCAAAAAATCAATTTTCTGATGAAAAACGATGACCCCGGACCAGTCGAACGTTGAAAAAATGGTCAATATTGATGAAATTTTAACATTTAATCTTTTGACTTTAAATGACGGTTGGATGTGAATTATAACTTTATCAACTAAAATAAGTGTGTTTAAAGTCATTTCAGTGCCTGAAATTGGTCAAAATTGAAGATTTTGGGTAAGCAAAACTCTGTAAAAATGGCAATTTTGGTCACTGTGAGGGTTTAAAAAGTGGTTATTCAACATGAGGCCCGATCCAAATGACATTTTGAATCATTTTTGGTAGAGTCCAAAAAATCAATTTTCTGATGAAAAACGATGACCCCGGACCAGTCAGACGTTGAAAAAATGGTCAATATTGATGACATTTTAACATTTATTCTTTTGACTTTAAATGACGGTTGGATGTGAATTATTACTTTTTCAACTAAAATAAGTGTGTTTAAAGTCATTTCTGTGGTTGAAATTGGTCAAAATTGAAGCTTTTGAGTAAGCAAAACTCTGTAAAAATGGCAATTTTGGTCACTGTGAGGGTTTAAAAAGTGGTTATTCAACATGAGACCCGATCCAAAAGACAGTTTGAATAATTTTTGGTAGAGTCCAAAAAATCAATTTTCTGATGAAAAACGATGACCCCGGACCAGTCGAACGTTGAAAAAATGGTCAATATTGATGAAATTTTAACATTTAATCTTTTGACTTTAAATGACGGTTGGATGTGACTTATTACTTTTTCAACTAAAATAAGTGTGTTTAAAGTCATTTCTGTGCCTGAAATTGGTCAAAATTGAAGATTTTGAGTAAGCAAAGCTCTGTAAAAATGGCAATTTTGGTCACTGTGAGGGTTTAAAAAGTGATTTTTCAACATGAGGCCCGATCCAAATGACATTTTGAATCATTTTTGGTAGAGTCCAAAAAATCAATTTTCTGATGAAAAACGATGACCCCGGACCAGTCGAACGTTCCAAAAATGGTCAATATTGATGAAATTTTAACATTTAATCTTTTGACTTTAAATGACGGTTGGATGTGAATTATAACTTTATCAACTGAAATAAGTGTGTTTAAAGTCATTTCAGTGCCTGAAATTGGTCAACATTGAAGATTTTGGGTAAGCAAAACTCTGTAAAAATGGCAATTTTGGTCACTGTGAGGGTTTAAAAAGTGGTTATTCAACATGAGGGCCGATCCAAATGACATTTTGAATCATTTTTGGTAGAGTCCAAAAAATCAATTTTCTGATGAAAAACGATGACCCCGGACCAGTCGAACGTTGAAAAAATGGTCAATATTGATGAAATTTTAACATTTAATCTTTTGACTTTAAATGACGGTTGGATGTGAATTATAACTTTATCAACTAAAATAAGTGTGTTTAAAGTCATTTCAGTGCCTGAAATTGGTCAAAATTGAAGATTTTGGTCAAGCAAAACTCTGTAAAAATGGCAATTTTGGTCACTGTGAGGGTTTAAAAAGTGGTTATTCAACATGAGGCCCGATCCAAATGACATTTTGAATCATTTTTGGTAGAGTCCAAAAAATCAATTTTCTGATGAAAAACGATGACCCCGGACCAGTCAGACGTTGAAAAAATGGTCAATATTGATGAAATTTTAACATTTAATCTTTTGACTTTAAATGACGGTTGGATGTGAATTATTACTTTTTCAACTAAAATAAGTGTGTTTAAAGTCATTTCTGTGCCTGAAATTGGTCAAAATGGAAGCTTTTGAGTAAGCAAAACTCTGTAAAAATGGCAATTTTGGTCACTGTGAGGGTTTAAAAAGTGGTTATTCAACATGAGACCCGATCCAAAAGACAGTTTGAATAATTTTTGGTAGAGTCCAAAAAATCAATTTTCTGATGAAAAACGATGACCCCGGACCAGTCGAACGTTGAAAAAATGGTCAATATTGATGAAATTTTAACATTTAATCTTTTGACTTTGAATGACGGTTGGATGTGAATTATTACTCTTTCAACTAAAATAAGTGTGTTTAAAGTCATTTCAGTGCCTGAAATTGGTCAAAATTGAAGCTTTTGAGTAAGCAAAACTCTGTAAAAATGGCAATTTTGTTCACCGTGAGGGTTTAAAAAGTGGTTATTCAACATGAGACCCGATCCAAAAGACAGTTTGAATAATTTTTGGTAGAGTCCAAAAAATCAATTTTCTGATGAAAAACGATGACTCCGGACCAGTAGAACGTTGAAAAAATGGTCAATATTGATGAAATTTTAACATTTAATCTTTTGACTTTAAATGACGGTTGGATGTGAATTATTACTTTTTCAACTAAAATAAGTGTGTTTAAAGTCATTTCTGTGCCTGAAATTGGTCAAAATTGAAGCTTTTGAGTAAGCAAAACTCTGTAAAAATGGCAATTTTGGTCACCGTGAGGGTTTAAAAAGTGGTTATTCAACATGAGACCCGATCCAAAAGACAGTTTGAATAATTTTTGGTAGAGTCCAAAAAATCCATTTTCTGATGAAAAACGATGACCCCGGACCAGTCAGACGTTGAAAAAATGGTCAATATTGATGAAATTTTAACATTTAAACTTTTGACTTTAAATGACTGTTGGATGTGAATTATTACTTTTTCAACTAAAATAAGTGCGTTTAAAGTCATTTCTGTGCCTGAAATTGGTCAAAATTGAAGATTTTGAGTAAGCAAAGCTCTGTAAAAATGGCAATTTTGGTCACTGTGAGGGTTTAAAAAGTGATTTTTCAACATGAGGCCCGATCCAAATGACATTTTGAATCATTTTTGGTAGAGTCCAAAAAATCAATTTTCTGATGAAAAACGATGACCCCGGACCAGTCGAACGTTCCAAAAATGGTCAATATTGATGAAATTTTAACATTTAATCTTTTGACTTTAAATGACGGTTGGATGTGAATTATAACTTTATCAACTGAAATAAGTGTGTTTAAAGTCATTTCAGTGCCTGAAATTGGTCAACATTGAAGATTTTGGGTAAGCAAAACTCTGTAAAAATGGCAATTTTGGTCACTGTGAGGGTTTAAAAAGTGGTTATTCAACATGAGGGCCGATCCAAATGACATTTTGAATCATTTTTGGTAGAGTCCAAAAAATCAATTTTCTGATGAAAAACGATGACCCCGGACCAGTCGAACGTTGAAAAAATGGTCAATATTGATGAAATTTTAACATTTAATCTTTTGACTTTAAATGACGGTTGGATGTGAATTATAACTTTATCAACTAAAATAAGTGTGTTTAAAGTCATTTCAGTGCCTGAAATTGGTCAAAATTGAAGATTTTGGGTAAGCAAAACTCTGTAAAAATGGCAATTTTGGTCACTGTGAGGGTTTAAAAAGTGGTTATTCAACATGAGGCCCGATCCAAATGACATTTTGAATCATTTTTGGTAGAGTCCAAAAAATCAATTTTCTGATGAAAAACGATGACCCCGGACCAGTCAGACGTTGAAAAAATGGTCAATATTGATGAAATTTTAACATTTAATCTTTTGACTTTAAATGACGGTTGGATGTGAATTATTACTTTTTCAACTAAAATAAGTGTGTTTAAAGTCATTTCTGTGCCTGAAATTGGTCAAAATGGAAGCTTTTGAGTAAGCAAAACTCTGTAAAAATGGCAATTTTGGTCACTGTGAGGGTTTAAAAAGTGGTTATTCAACATGAGACCCGATCCAAAAGACAGTTTGAATAATTTTTGGTAGAGTCCAAAAAATCCATTTTCTGATGAAAAACGATGACCCCGGACCAGTCGAACGTTGAAAAAATGGTCAATATTGATGAAATTTTAACATTTAATCTTTTGACTTTAAATGACGGTTGGATGTGAATTATAACTTTATCAACTAAAATAAGTGCGTTTAAAGTCATTTCAGTGCCTGAAATTGGTCAAAATTGAAGATTTTGAGTAAGCAAAACTCTGTAAAAATGGCAATTTTGGTCACTGTGAGGGTTTAAAAAGTGGTTATTCAACATGAGGCCCGATCCAAATGACATTTTGAATCATTTTTGGTAGAGTCCAAAAAATCAATTTTCTGATGAAAAACGATGACCCCGGACCAGTCAGACGTTGAAAAAATGGTCAATATTGATGAAATTTTAACATTTAAACTTTTGACTTTAAATGACTGTTGGATGTGAATTATTACTTTTTCAACTAAAATAAGTGCGTTTAAAGTCATTTCTGTGCCTGAAATTGGTCAAAATTGAATCTTTTGAGTAAGCAAAACTCTGTAAAAATGTCAATTTTGGTCACTGTGAGGGTTTAAAAAGTGGTTATTCAACATGAGGCCCGATCCAAATGACATTTTGAATCATTTTTGGTAGAGTCCAAAAAATCAATTTTCTGATGAAAAACGATGACCCCGGACCAGTCGAACGTTGAAAAAATGGTCAATATTGATGAAATTTTAACATTTAATCTTTTGACTTTAAATGACGGTTGGATGTGAATTATAACTTTATCAACTAAAATAAGTGTGTTTAAAGTCATTTCAGTGCCTGAAATTGGTCAAAATTGAAGATTTTGGGTAAGCAAAACTCTGTAAAAATGGCAATTTTGGTCACTGTGAGGGTTTAAAAAGTGGTTATTCAACATGAGGCCCGATCCAAATGACATTTTGAATCATTTTTGGTAGAGTCCAAAAAATCAATTTTCTGATGAAAAACGATGACCCCGGACCAGTCAGACGTTGAAAAAATGGTCAATATTGATGACATTTTAACATTTATTCTTTTGACTTTAAATGACGGTTGGATGTGAATTATTACTTTTTCAACTAAAATAAGTGTGTTTAAAGTCATTTCTGTGGTTGAAATTGGTCAAAATTGAAGCTTTTGAGTAAGCAAAACTCTGTAAAAATGGCAATTTTGGTCACTGTGAGGGTTTAAAAAGTGGTTATTCAACATGAGACCCGATCCAAAAGACAGTTTGAATAATTTTTGGTAGAGTCCAAAAAATCAATTTTCTGATGAAAAACGATGACCCCGGACCAGTCGAACGTTGAAAAAATGGTCAATATTGATGAAATTTTAACATTTAATCTTTTGACTTTAAATGACGGTTGGATGTGACTTATTACTTTTTCAACTAAAATAAGTGTGTTTAAAGTCATTTCTGTGCCTGAAATTGGTCAAAATTGAAGATTTTGAGTAAGCAAAGCTCTGTAAAAATGGCAATTTTGGTCACTGTGAGGGTTTAAAAAGTGATTTTTCAACATGAGGCCCGATCCAAATGACATTTTGAATCATTTTTGGTAGAGTCCAAAAAATCAATTTTCTGATGAAAAACGATGACCCCGGACCAGTCGAACGTTCCAAAAATGGTCAATATTGATGAAATTTTAACATTTAATCTTTTGACTTTAAATGACGGTTGGATGTGAATTATAACTTTATCAACTGAAATAAGTGTGTTTAAAGTCATTTCAGTGCCTGAAATTGGTCAACATTGAAGATTTTGGGTAAGCAAAACTCTGTAAAAATGGCAATTTTGGTCACTGTGAGGGTTTAAAAAGTGGTTATTCAACATGAGGGCCGATCCAAATGACATTTTGAATCATTTTTGGTAGAGTCCAAAAAATCAATTTTCTGATGAAAAACGATGACCCCGGACCAGTCGAACGTTGAAAAAATGGTCAATATTGATGAAATTTTAACATTTAATCTTTTGACTTTAAATGACGGTTGGATGTGAATTATAACTTTATCAACTAAAATAAGTGTGTTTAAAGTCATTTCAGTGCCTGAAATTGGTCAAAATTGAAGATTTTGGGTAAGCAAAACTCTGTAAAAATGGCAATTTTGGTCACTGTGAGGGTTTAAAAAGTGGTTATTCAACATGAGGCCCGATCCAAATGACATTTTGAATCATTTTTGGTAGAGTCCAAAAAATCAATTTTCTGATGAAAAACGATGACCCCGGACCAGTCAGACGTTGAAAAAATGGTCAATATTGATGAAATTTTAACATTTAATCTTTTGACTTTAAATGACGGTTGGATGTGAATTATTACTTTTTCAACTAAAATAAGTGTGTTTAAAGTCATTTCTGTGCCTGAAATTGGTCAAAATGGAAGCTTTTGAGTAAGCAAAACTCTGTAAAAATGGCAATTTTGGTCACTGTGAGGGTTTAAAAAGTGGTTATTCAACATGAGACCCGATCCAAAAGACAGTTTGAATAATTTTTGGTAGAGTCCAAAAAATCAATTTTCTGATGAAAAACGATGACCCCGGACCAGTCGAACGTTGAAAAAATGGTCAATATTGATGAAATTTTAACATTTAATCTTTTGACTTTGAATGACGGTTGGATGTGAATTATTACTCTTTCAACTAAAATAAGTGTGTTTAAAGTCATTTCAGTGCCTGAAATTGGTCAAAATTGAAGCTTTTGAGTAAGCAAAACTCTGTAAAAATGGCAATTTTGTTCACCGTGAGGGTTTAAAAAGTGGTTATTCAACATGAGACCCGATCCAAAAGACAGTTTGAATAATTTTTGGTAGAGTCCAAAAAATCAATTTTCTGATGAAAAACGATGACTCCGGACCAGTAGAACGTTGAAAAAATGGTCAATATTGATGAAATTTTAACATTTAATCTTTTGACTTTAAATGACGGTTGGATGTGAATTATTACTTTTTCAACTAAAATAAGTGTGTTTAAAGTCATTTCTGTGCCTGAAATTGGTCAAAATTGAAGCTTTTGAGTAAGCAAAACTCTGTAAAAATGGCAATTTTGGTCACCGTGAGGGTTTAAAAAGTGGTTATTCAACATGAGACCCGATCCAAAAGACAGTTTGAATAATTTTTGGTAGAGTCCAAAAAATCCATTTTCTGATGAAAAACGATGACCCCGGACCAGTCAGACGTTGAAAAAATGGTCAATATTGATGAAATTTTAACATTTAAACTTTTGACTTTAAATGACTGTTGGATGTGAATTATTACTTTTTCAACTAAAATAAGTGCGTTTAAAGTCATTTCTGTGCCTGAAATTGGTCAAAATTGAAGATTTTGAGTAAGCAAAGCTCTGTAAAAATGGCAATTTTGGTCACTGTGAGGGTTTAAAAAGTGATTTTTCAACATGAGGCCCGATCCAAATGACATTTTGAATCATTTTTGGTAGAGTCCAAAAAATCAATTTTCTGATGAAAAACGATGACCCCGGACCAGTCGAACGTTCCAAAAATGGTCAATATTGATGAAATTTTAACATTTAATCTTTTGACTTTAAATGACGGTTGGATGTGAATTATAACTTTATCAACTGAAATAAGTGTGTTTAAAGTCATTTCAGTGCCTGAAATTGGTCAACATTGAAGATTTTGGGTAAGCAAAACTCTGTAAAAATGGCAATTTTGGTCACTGTGAGGGTTTAAAAAGTGGTTATTCAACATGAGGGCCGATCCAAATGACATTTTGAATCATTTTTGGTAGAGTCCAAAAAATCAATTTTCTGATGAAAAACGATGACCCCGGACCAGTCGAACGTTGAAAAAATGGTCAATATTGATGAAATTTTAACATTTAATCTTTTGACTTTAAATGACGGTTGGATGTGAATTATAACTTTATCAACTAAAATAAGTGTGTTTAAAGTCATTTCAGTGCCTGAAATTGGTCAAAATTGAAGATTTTGGGTAAGCAAAACTCTGTAAAAATGGCAATTTTGGTCACTGTGAGGGTTTAAAAAGTGGTTATTCAACATGAGGCCCGATCCAAATGACATTTTGAATCATTTTTGGTAGAGTCCAAAAAATCAATTTTCTGATGAAAAACGATGACCCCGGACCAGTCAGACGTTGAAAAAATGGTCAATATTGATGAAATTTTAACATTTAATCTTTTGACTTTAAATGACGGTTGGATGTGAATTATTACTTTTTCAACTAAAATAAGTGTGTTTAAAGTCATTTCTGTGCCTGAAATTGGTCAAAATGGAAGCTTTTGAGTAAGCAAAACTCTGTAAAAATGGCAATTTTGGTCACTGTGAGGGTTTAAAAAGTGGTTATTCAACATGAGACCCGATCCAAAAGACAGTTTGAATAATTTTTGGTAGAGTCCAAAAAATCAATTTTCTGATGAAAAACGATGACCCCGGACCAGTCGAACGTTGAAAAAATGGTCAATATTGATGAAATTTTAACATTTAATCTTTTGACTTTGAATGACGGTTGGATGTGAATTATTACTCTTTCAACTAAAATAAGTGTGTTTAAAGTCATTTCAGTGCCTGAAATTGGTCAAAATTGAAGCTTTTGAGTAAGCAAAACTCTGTAAAAATGGCAATTTTGTTCACCGTGAGGGTTTAAAAAGTGGTTATTCAACATGAGACCCGATCCAAAAGACAGTTTGAATAATTTTTGGTAGAGTCCAAAAAATCAATTTTCTGATGAAAAACGATGACTCCGGACCAGTAGAACGTTGAAAAAATGGTCAATATTGATGAAATTTTAACATTTAATCTTTTGACTTTAAATGACGGTTGGATGTGAATTATTACTTTTTCAACTAAAATAAGTGTGTTTAAAGTCATTTCTGTGCCTGAAATTGGTCAAAATTGAAGCTTTTGAGTAAGCAAAACTCTGTAAAAATGGCAATTTTGGTCACCGTGAGGGTTTAAAAAGTGGTTATTCAACATGAGACCCGATCCAAAAGACAGTTTGAATAATTTTTGGTAGAGTCCAAAAAATCCATTTTCTGATGAAAAACGATGACCCCGGACCAGTCGAACGTTGAAAAAATGGTCAATATTGATGAAATTTTAACATTTAATCTTTTGACTTTAAATGACGGTTGGATGTGAATTATAACTTTATCAACTAAAATAAGTGCGTTTAAAGTCATTTCAGTGCCTGAAATTGGTCAAAATTGAAGATTTTGAGTAAGCAAAACTCTGTAAAAATGGCAATTTTGGTCACTGTGAGGGTTTAAAAAGTGGTTATTCAACATGAGGCCCGATCCAAATGACATTTTGAATCATTTTTGGTAGAGTCCAAAAAATCACTTTTCTGATGAAAAACGATGACCCCGGACCAGTCAGACGTTGAAAAAATGGTCAATATTGATGAAATTTTAACATTTAAACTTTTGACTTTAAATGACTGTTGGATGTGAATTATTACTTTTTCAACTAAAATAAGTGCGTTTAAAGTCATTTCTGTGCCTGAAATTGGTCAAAATTGAATCTTTTGAGTAAGCAAAACTCTGTAAAAATGTCAATTTTGGTCACTGTGAGGGTTTAAAAAGTGGTTATTCAACATGAGGCCCGATCCAAATGACATTTTGAATCATTTTTGGTAGAGTCCAAAAAATCAATTTTCTGATGAAAAACGATGACCCCGGACCAGTTGAACGTTGAAAAAATGGTCAATATTGATGAAATTTTAACATTTAATCTTTTGACTTTAAATGACGGTTGGATGTGAATTATAACTTTATCAACTAAAATAAGTGTGTTTAAAGTCATTTCAGTGCCTGAAATTGGTCAAAATTGAAGATTTTGGGTAAGCAAAACTCTGTAAAAATGGCAATTTTGGTCACTGTGAGGGTTTAAAAAGTGGTTATTCAACATGAGGCCCGATCCAAATGACATTTTGAATCATTTTTGGTAGAGTCCAAAAAATCAATTTTCTGATGAAAAACGATGACCCCGGACCAGTCAGACGTTGAAAAAATGGTCAATATTGATGACATTTTAACATTTATTCTTTTGACTTTAAATGACGGTTGGATGTGAATTATTACTTTTTCAACTAAAATAAGTGTGTTTAAAGTCATTTCTGTGGTTGAAATTGGTCAAAATTGAAGCTTTTGAGTAAGCAAAACTCTGTAAAAATGGCAATTTTGGTCACTGTGAGGGTTTAAAAAGTGGTTATTCAACATGAGACCCGATCCAAAAGACAGTTTGAATAATTTTTGGTAGAGTCCAAAAAATCAATTTTCTGATGAAAAACGATGACCCCGGACCAGTCGAACGTTGAAAAAATGGTCAATATTGATGAAATTTTAACATTTAATCTTTTGACTTTAAATGACGGTTGGATGTGACTTATTACTTTTTCAACTAAAATAAGTGTGTTTAAAGTCATTTCAGTGCCTGAAATTGGTCAAAATTGAAGATTTTGGGTAAGCAAAACTCTGTAAAAATGGCAATTTTGGTCACTGTGAGGGTTTAAAAAGTGGTTATTCAACATGAGGCCCGATCCAAATGACATTTTGAATCATTTTTGGTAGAGTCCAAAAAATCAATTTTCTGATGAAAAACGATGATCCCGGACCAGTCAGACGTTGAAAAAATGGTCAATATTGATGACATTTTAACATTTATTCTTTTGACTTTAAATGACGGTTGGATGTGACTTATTACTTTTTCAACTAAAATAAGTGTGTTTAAAGTCATTTCAGTGCCTGAAATTGGTCAAAATTGAAGATTTTGGGTAAGCAAAACTCTGTAAAAATGGCAATTTTGGTCACTGTGAGGGTTTAAAAAGTGGTTATTCAACATGAGGCCCGATCCAAATGACATTTTGAATCATTTTTGGTAGAGTCCAAAAAATCAATTTTCTGATGAAAAACGATGACCCCGGACCAGTCAGACGTTGAAAAAATGGTCAATATTGATGACATTTTAACATTTATTCTTTTGACTTTAAATGACGGTTGGATGTGAATTATTACTTTTTCAACTAAAATAAGTGTGTTTAAAGTCATTTCTGTGGTTGAAATTGGTCAAAATTGAAGCTTTTGAGTAAGGAAAACTCTGTAAAAATGGCAATTTTGGTCACTGTGAGGGTTTAAAAAGTGGTTATTCAACATGAGACCCGATCCAAAAGACAGTTTGAATAATTTTTGGTAGAGTCCAAAAAAATCAATTTTCTGATGAAAAACGATGACTCCGGACCAGTCGAACGTTCCAAAAATGGTCAATATTGATGAAATTTTAACATTTAATCTTTTGACTTTAAATGACGGTTGGATGTGAATTATAACATTATCAACTAAAATAAGTGTGTTTAAAGTCATTTCAGTGCCTGAAATTGGTCAAAATTGAAGATTTTGGGTAAGCAAAACTCTGTAAAAATGGCAATTTTGGTCATTGTGAGGGTTTAAAAAGTGGTTATTCAACATGAGGCCCGATCCAAATGACATTTTGAATCATTTTTGGTAAAGTCCAAAAAATCAATTTTCTGATGAAAAACGATGACTCCGGACCAGTCGAACGTTGAAAAAATGGTCAATATTGATGAAATTTTAACATTTAATCTTTTGACTTTAAATGACGGTTTGGATGTGAATTATTACTTTTTCAACCAAAATAAGTGTGTTTAAAGTCATTTCTGTGCCTGAAATTGGTCAAAATTGAAGATTTTGAGTAAGCAAAGCTCTGTAAAAATGGCAATTTTTGGTCACTGTGAGGGTTTAAAAAGTGATTTTTCAACATGAGGCCCGATCCAAATGACATTTTGAATCATTTTGGTAGAGTCCAAAAAATCAATTTTCTGATGAAAAACGATGACCCCGGACCAGTCGAACGTTCCAAAAATGGTCAATATTGATGAAATTTTAACATTTAATCTTTTGACTTTAAATGACGGTTGGATGTGAATTATAACTTTATCAACTGAAATAAGTGTGTTTAAAGTCATTTCAGTGCCTGAAATTGGTCAACATTGAAGATTTTGGGTAAGCAAAACTCTGTAAAAATGGCAATTTTGGTCACTGTGAGGGTTTAAAAAGTGGTTATTCAACATGAGGGCCGATCCAAATGACATTTTGAATCATTTTTGGTAGAGTCCAAAAAATCAATTTTCTGATGAAAAACGATGACCCCGGACCAGTCGAACGTTGAAAAAATGGTCAATATTGATGACATTTTAACATTTAATCTTTTGACTTTAAATGACGGTTGGATGTGAATTATAACTTTATCAACTAAAATAAGTGTGTTTAAAGTCATTTCAGTGCCTGAAATTGGTCAAAATTGAAGATTTTGGGTAAGCAAAACTCTGTAAAAATGGCAATTTTGGTCACTGTGAGGGTTTAAAAAGTGGTTATTCAACATGAGGCCCGATCCAAATGACATTTTGAATCATTTTTGGTAGAGTCCAAAAAATCAATTTTCTGATGAAAAACAATGACCCCGGACCAGTCGAACGTTGAAAAAATGGTCAATATTGATGAAATTTTAACATTTAATCTTTTGACTTTAAATGACGGTTGGATGTGAATTATTACTTTTTCAACTAAAATAAGTGTGTTTAAAGTCATTTCTGTGCCTGAAATTGGTCAAAATTGAAGCTTTTGAGTAAGCAAAACTCTGTAAAAATGGCAATTTTGGTCACCGTGAGGGTTTAAAAAGTGGTTATTCAACATGAGACCCGATCCAAAAGACAGTTTGAATAATTTTTTGGTAGAGTCCAAAAAATCAATTTTCTGATGAAAAACGATGACCCCGGACCAGTCGAACGTTGAAAAAATGGTCAATATTGATGAAATTTTAACATTTAATCTTTTGACTTTAAATGACGGTTGGATGTGAATTATTACTCTTTCAACTAAAATAAGTGTGTTTAAAGTCATTTCCGCACCTGAAATTGGTCAAAATTGAAGCTTTTGAGTAAGCAAAACTCTGTAAAAATGGCAATTTTGGTCACCGTGAGGGTTTAAAAAGTGGTTATTCAACATGAGACCCGATCCAAAAGACAGTTTGAATAATTTTTGGTAGAGTCCAAAAAATCAATTTTCTGATGAAAAACGATGACTCCGGACCAGTCGAACGTTCCAAAAATGGTCAATATTGATGAAATTTTAACATTTAATCTTTTGACTTTAAATGACGGTTGGATGTGAATTATAACATTATCAACTAAAATAAGTGTGTTTAAAGTCATTTCAGTGCCTGAAATTGGTCAAAATTGAAGATTTTGGGTAAGCAAAACTCTGTAAAAAATGGCAATTTTGGTCATTGTGAGGGTTTAAAAAGTGGTTATTCAACATGAGGCCCGATCCAAATGACATTTTGAATCATTTTTGGTAAAGTCCAAAAAATCAATTTTCTGATGAAAAACGATGACTCCGGACCAGTCGAACGTTGAAAAAATGGTCAATATTGATGAAATTTTAACATTTAATCTTTTGACTTTAAATGACGGTTGGATGTGAATTATTACTTTTTCAACTAAAATAAGTGTGTTTAAAGTCATTTCTGTGCCTGAAATTGGTCAAAATTGAAGATTTTGAGTAAGCAAAGCTCTGTAAAAATGGCAATTTTGGTCACTGTGAGGGTTTAAAAAGTGATTTTTCAACATGAGGCCCGATCCAAATGACATTTTGAATCATTTTTGGTAGAGTCAAAAAAATCCATTTTCTGATGAAAAACGATGACCCCAGACCAGTCGAACATTGAAAAAATGGTCAATATTGATGACATTTTACCATTTAATCTTTTGACTTTAATTGACGGTTGGATGTGAATTATTACTTTTTCAACTAAAATAAGTGCGTTTAAAGTCATTTCTGTGCCTGAAATTGGTCAAAATTGAAGCTTTTGAGTAAGCAAAACTCTGTAAAAATGGCAATTTTGGTCACTGTGAGGGTTTAAAAAGTGGTTATTCAACATGAGACCCGATCCAAAAGACAGTTTGAATAATTTTTGGTAGAGTCCAAAAAATCAATTTTCTGATGAAAAACGATGACCCCGGACCAGTCGAACGTTGAAAAAATGGTCAATATTGATGAAATTTTAACATTTAATCTTTTGACTTTGAATGACGGTTGGATGTGAATTATTACTCTTTCAACTAAAATAAGTGTGTTTAAAGTCATTTCAGTGCCTGAAATTGGTCAAAATTGAAGCTTTTGAGTAAGCAAAACTCTGTAAAAATGGCAATTTTGTTCACCGTGAGGGTTTAAAAAGTGGTTATTCAACATGAGACCCGATCCAAAAGACAGTTTGAATAATTTTTGGTAGAGTCCAAAAAATCAATTTTCTGATGAAAAACGATGACTCCGGACCAGTAGAACGTTGAAAAAATGGTCAATATTGATGAAATTTTAACATTTAATCTTTTGACTTTAAATGACGGTTGGATGTGAATTATTACTTTTTCAACTAAAATAAGTGTGTTTAAAGTCATTTCTGTGCCTGAAATTGGTCAAAATTGAAGCTTTTGAGTAAGCAAAACTCTGTAAAAATGGCAATTTTGGTCACCGTGAGGGTTTAAAAAGTGGTTATTCAACATGAGACCCGATCCAAAAGACAGTTTGAATAATTTTTGGTAGAGTCCAAAAAATCCATTTTCTGATGAAAAACGATGACCCCGGACCAGTCGAACGTTGAAAAAATGGTCAATATTGATGAAATTTTAACATTTAATCTTTTGACTTTAAATGACGGTTGGATGTGAATTATAACTTTATCAACTAAAATAAGTGCGTTTAAAGTCATTTCAGTGCCTGAAATTGGTCAAAATTGAAGATTTTGAGTAAGCAAAACTCTGTAAAAATGGCAATTTTGGTCACTGTGAGGGTTTAAAAAGTGGTTATTCAACATGAGGCCCGATCCAAATGACATTTTGAATCATTTTTGGTAGAGTCCAAAAAATCAATTTTCTGATGAAAAACGATGACCCCGGACCAGTCAGACGTTGAAAAAATGGTCAATATTGATGAAATTTTAACATTTAAACTTTTGACTTTAAATGACTGTTGGATGTGAATTATTACTTTTTCAACTAAAATAAGTGCGTTTAAAGTCATTTCTGTGCCTGAAATTGGTCAAAATTGAATCTTTTGAGTAAGCAAAACTCTGTAAAAATGTCAATTTTGGTCACTGTGAGGGTTTAAAAAGTGGTTATTCAACATGAGGCCCGATCCAAATGACATTTTGAATCATTTTTGGTAGAGTCCAAAAAATCAATTTTCTGATGAAAAACGATGACCCCGGACCAGTCGAACGTTGAAAAAATGGTCAATATTGATGAAATTTTAACATTTAATCTTTTGACTTTAAATGACGGTTGGATGTGAATTATAACTTTATCAACTAAAATAAGTGTGTTTAAAGTCATTTCAGTGCCTGAAATTGGTCAAAATTGAAGATTTTGGGTAAGCAAAACTCTGTAAAAATGGCAATTTTGGTCACTGTGAGGGTTTAAAAAGTGGTTATTCAACATGAGGCCCGATCCAAATGACATTTTGAATCATTTTTGGTAGAGTCCAAAAAATCAATTTTCTGATGAAAAACGATGACCCCGGACCAGTCAGACGTTGAAAAAAATGGTCAATATTGATGACATTTTAACATTTATTCTTTTGACTTTAAATGACGGTTGGATGTGAATTATTACTTTTTCAACTAAAATAAGTGTGTTTAAAGTCATTTCTGTGGTTGAAATTGGTCAAAATTGAAGCTTTTGAGTAAGCAAAACTCTGTAAAAATGGCAATTTTTGGTCACTGTGAGGGTTTAAAAAGTGGTTATTCAACATGAGACCCGATCCAAAAGACAGTTTGAATAATTTTTGGTAGAGTCCAAAAAATCAATTTTCTGATGAAAAACGATGACCCCGGACCAGTCGAACGTTGAAAAAATGGTCAATATTGATGAAATTTTAACATTTAATCTTTTGACTTTAAATGACGGTTGGATGTGACTTATTACTTTTTCAACTAAAATAAGTGTGTTTAAAGTCATTTCTGTGCCTGAAATTGGTCAAAATTGAAGATTTTGAGTAAGCAAAGCTCTGTAAAAATGGCAATTTTGGTCACTGTGAGGGTTTAAAAAGTGATTTTTCAACATGAGGCCCGATCCAAATGACATTTTGAATCATTTTTGGTAGAGTCCAAAAAATCAATTTTCTGATGAAAAACGATGACCCCGGACCAGTCGAACGTTCCAAAAAT
>NW_028247615.1:0-3000 GCF_964263255.1 Lissotriton vulgaris
GGCCGGCGACACATGGTGCCACTGAACCCTCTCTACACAGGCCGGTGGGGCCACCAACGTATGCACGTGCTTGTGGGCCCTTGCTCATCGCTACCTCTGGCCTACACTACGGTCAGCAGGCCTCACAATTCAGATAGAGTCCTGATTCCACATGATGCAGTCCGGTGGGCAAGACACATTGCTACCAGTGCGGCCCGCCCACACCAACCATCTTCACAAGCTCATACAGCCTCAATGCTTCTGGTGCCTCTAACCCTCTCTAACACAAGCCGATCCCACATGTGTAACTGTGTCCTGAGTCCTGAATCACACAGACCCCAAGTTGTGGCACCAACCACAGCACCACACTCCCTTTGATCAGTGAACCATAGGTTTCAAGCCTTACATAGTTAGGTATTAGCATTTAAAAAACCTTGCAAATTCACTGAAAAAACCATAGGTTTCAGGTCATATATAGTTAGGTATTAGCATTTAAAAAACCTTGCAAATTCACTTAAAAAACCATAGGTTTCAGGTCATATATAGTTAGGAATTAGCATTTAAAAAACCTTGCAAATTCACTGAAAAACCATAGGTTTCAGGTCATATATAGTTAGGTATTAGCATTTATAAAACCGTGCAAATTCACTGAAAAAATCATTGGTTTCATGTCATATATAGTTAGAAATTAGCATTTAAAAAACCAAGATCCATGTGGTATTAATACCATTATCCTGAATCATATCATCAGCTACCAGCGACTCTGTATATCGAAGCTAGCACCAATTACTTTTTGGTACGTGTCATTTGTCTCTATGCACAGACCTTGTACGCTTTTATGCACTGTCACTTTAAACTTTTGAAAAAAACCTGGTTAAAAAAAAGGCTTAAAATGTACCTTCCCGATGATGTACATGCCATGTGATCAAGACACAAAAAGTGTTGGAACTCGTCATGGCTGTTTAGGTTGCTGCAAGTGGGAAATAAATATTGGACCTGCACTATCTGGATCTTTGCTTCACTTTTTGGGCAAGTTGGAGAGTTCAAGGTGAAGTGAGACACACACATATATACATCCACTCCAATCCACTGCTGATGATGTCACATATTACATCATTCATGACATGTTCAGTGACATCACTGATGACATCTCAAATGACATCAATGATGACATCACTGATAACATCATCCAGTGAATGTGGTTTGTTTCGTTATTTAAATATGCATTATATATATAGCAATTTACATTGAAGTATGAGTGGATATATAAAAATAAATATTTGGATGGAGGACTTTAACACTTTATAGTGTCTCACTAAATATAGCGGATAGTGACTAAACTGTCTGAATATCTGTATCACTTTGTCACTTGTTGTGTAAACTGGTTCTCCAGTTGGTTACTAGCTATGTGAAAGTCTATATTAGTTATTGATTAGTTAACTGAGTATTTGTATGGGAGAGTGAATGTATGTGTGGTTCGGTGGAAGGTGTGTGACTGCCCAAAGATGTGTGAATAGTTGATTCAGTAGATAAACTGGAAAAATAAAAGGCAGTGTATGTGTTAATTGTTGTATATAAATAAGTATACATAAGACTCAATGATTTTGTGTGTGACTGTATAGATAACTGTATACCTGTAATAATGACTTTATTCTACACTAAATTTGACTTACTATCTAAATAAATAGATAAAGTGGTGTTTGTATAAGTGTGTAGCTAAGTAAGTACGTACGTATGATCCATTGTTTGCATAAGTGAGTAGGATAACTTCATATGTGAATAGGTTGTGTTTTGGTGTGTAATGTCGATATAGGTGTATAAGTATTTTTGATAGTGTTCTATTGATCATTGACAGCATGGAATCAATGAGTGGGTTTTTAGATACTTGTATTGCTGTGCCAATGGATTCAAATATGATACTCTGTATTTTACAAAGAGTGATGAAAGATTTTACTAGTGTATGAAAAGGTGTATGTGATTGTCACATGGATGATGTCATCAGTGATGTCATCATTGATGTCATTTGAGATGTCATCAGTGATGTCACTGACCATGTCATGAATGATGTAATATGTGACATCATCAGCAGTGGATTGCGGGTGCGCGAAATATAGTTAGTACAACTAACTGTATAGGAGCAATATCAATGTTTTTTTAAATGCTAACTCCTAACTATATATGACCTGAAACCTATGGTTTTTTCAGTGAATACATATATATATATATATATATATATATATATTACCTACTGGCGATAGCCAGTAGGTATATATAGTTAGGATTTTTTTCCTATGGGATTTTTGAAAATTCTACGTCGAATAACTTTGGCGTTTAAGGACAGAATTGGCTGAAATTTTCAGGAAAATGGAACATTTTGTTTCTGAGCAGCCCCTGAAAATTTGGGGGGGTTTCGTCAAGGGGGGGCCGAGAAAAAAGGGGGGTCCCAAAACGTGTTTTTCCCATGCAATTTTCCATAGGGGCGGTTGGCCTCACTTTTAGCCTGAACGGCTGAATGGATTTACACCAAACTTGGCAAAATTGTAGGGACTGGTAGCCCGATGTGCCTTTGCTATGTCTCAAGATATAGGCTCCAGTGGTTTTCACAAAAATTAACTTTGAAAAATATATATTGGGCTACATTGGGCTATATATATGTTGGAGCCCAAATGTAGCCCAATGTAGCCCAATGTAGCCCAATGTAGCCCAAAGATGGCCACCAGAGACAAAAAAAACAAATGTAGCCCAAATATCAGCCAGATGTAGCCCAACTATAGCCCAATGACAGAATGTCCCAGAGTGTTCTAAAGAACAACTAGAGTGCTAACAGTCCTACTTATTACAAAGGTATGGCACACCTGAAGCCATCTTGATTGGAATAAAGTGGTAACTCTTAAAACATTTAATTTAAAAAGGAACAAAATGAGGGGGTTCATTTTGCCATAGAAAGTATGATTAGCGAATATATGACGAAATCCTGCATGTACTATTAGGCCGCAAATTAAAATAACGAAAACTTTTAGA